>NC_142606.1:58437920-58582666 GCF_041222555.1 Hakea prostrata
GAAGGGAGGCAACAGTAATTTTGTAAAGAACAGGTTTTATTAGTAATAAAATCAAAGTACAGGGGGGCAACAGTAATTATCCCTATTAATAATTAATAAATCCCAACACCAGCAAATCCAATCAATGCATGTTCCAACTTCTTAAGTTGTATGTATCTCCTTTATACCCAAAATACTAAAGATTTTGTAGGATGATTAGTTTCCAGTTAATGAAATCTTTTTCCTTGGACTGCCATCAATTGTGATGGTTCGATTCATGGAGATTTGGGGGTGTTGAGTATGGCTCATGCTTTACATTGTGTTGGTGACATACATGGGGTTTCGCTCCCCGGTGAGCTAGTGGGGGTCCAGGGAGGCCACCCAGATAGGGGTGTGAGGGCAATGCCCCCGGAGTCTTTAGAGGATCCACGTTTCTTTGGGCCTTAGAGTTTCTTTACAGTTTGGGTTTGGGCCCATGAATAAATATGGCTTAGAGTATATACATATATTCTTTTGTAACAAAACATTTTGTAATTGCAGGGGTGATCGATCGACTGAGATATTACCAAAGTAAAACAAGAGGAGAGGAAACAAAGGTTTGATAACAGAGTTCGGTCCGAGGACCTACGTCTCTAGGACTCAGGTACGAGTCCAATCTACTATGGGATTTGTATGAAATACTCACAGAAACAGAGAGGAAATCAAACTACAAGAGTAATCATATAGGAATCAAATACTCCTCCATCGGCCGTCGAGTGCTCACCATTGTCACCGAACAATCACGAAGTTGAAGCGGCGAACCATCTCTTCAAGAACAAGAACAAACGAAGGAACAGAGGAGAATCGCCAGAGACTCTCACGCGAGACAAGAAACCCCAAAACTGGATTTCGTGTGTTATGAATGATCTAACCAATTGACCCAAACCAAAAGTATATATACATATAGCTTGAACCGAAATTGGTTCAAAGGAATGACTCAACTCGAACCGAACTGGTTCAATACAAATTATCCCAACAGATCTCCCCCTTAATCTGTAAGCATAAAATTCCCATAAAAGACTGGACTTCAACAGTCATCGTCCAAGTGTTCCTGCAAGACAAAAAGAAAAGAGACCAATAGTACAAGGCAAATAAAAATATGCAAATACCTAAACACATGCAATTAACATGAAACAATCAAAGGACTCCTTGCAGGCACACCATGCAACAAATGCAACAGGTAGAGATGCCTTAAACTACAACTCAAAAATGTTCACAACTCAACCAAACAACCATGGAGAGTAAACATGCACAAACTAGGCATATATCTCACAACAGTGATAAAAAGAACAAGAGCTGGAAAAGATTGGGCGGCATCTTCCCTAAAAATGCAACATATGCGAAACTTGATAAAACATACAAAACATACATGGACATCACCATATCAAAGATAAATGGAAAAATAAAGAATACACTCCCACAAGATGTACTAAACCACCATATAGACTTACTCATGCCAGCCAAAGCATAAGAATATAAATATGATTTTAAAACAAGTAAGACTTTAAACAAAAGCAAGTGTAAACTTCAAAGAAGAACATGGTGATACCCAAAGACAAACTAGGATAACAGAGCCTCACAACCATCAACAAATGAACAACATGAATCCAAACAAATTGGTATTGCCAAAACAGCCCATGAATCTACACAAATGCTTACAATATAAGCCAAGGCAAGTGTAAAACATATCACATGATACATAAGAGAACTTAACAACTAGAGAAGAGAGATTTAACAATTCAACCTTTAAAATATATATATAAACCATGACAATGATCAAAGAATGTTTTAACACATGAACAACTAAAGAAACTTTAACTGAATAGAACTTAACAGGTTAAATTACTAATGATCTTTGTCAAGGAATAAACTCAGACTAATAAGAATAAACATCTCCCCCTCAACCAGGTAGATCCCAAAAAACTAGGACATTCCTAACAGATCCAAATACTTCCATTAATTTCAAAATCTGATTTTAAAAACTTCCCCAAATAGGACAAGCAACCAATATGTAAACTACATAAAGGTAGATATAAGGCACAAAAAATGAAATGAGAAACTAGAGGCAACTGTGAAAACCTAAATGCAAAAACACAATGCTAAACTCAAACATCAAGTCTTATATATCAATGCCAAGGGAATACACATGAAACCACAATAGGATTCATTAACAAGTCATATTTTCAATTGGTCATTATGCTTGAATTTTGGTTGAATTGGAGGTCGATGATGTTCGAGTAAATGAGGTTCAGATTGAGCGCCTTGAACCAGGAACTCTTCGAGTTTTTAGTTTTCTTCAGAAGGTAATTTTTGAGGATGATATTCTACGGTGCTCACGGTGTAATCGAGAAGGCCACCTGGGTCTTCATTGTAGGTTTGCTTCAAACGATTTTGTGGATGGTTTGCAGGTTCAGCCCTCTATCGTTCCTGCAGAAAACCTCCCAGCAGATAATCCTATTGTGGATGGGATTCCTACTGACGGTGTGAGAGTGCAGACTCCAAGCTCACTCCAACATCAGATTCATGTGGCTCTAGAGGTGGCGGGTTTGGAGGACTCTATTTCATCCAATGAGGGTGCAGCAAATTCAATTTCAAATTTCAATTCAAATTTCAAATCTACAAGGTTGGTTCCCTCTGATGTGGTGATCGCGTCTAGCGAGAACTCTTCTCTTGATCTTTCTCTTTCTCAAAGTGATCCTTTTCAACTTCAAAAAATTTTAGATAAAGGCAAGAGTTCGATGTTGGTTGGTAATCTTTCAAAGATCGTAGTTACCTCTGTTGGTCCCACGACTAACCAACTTACACCTAATTCGGCCACTGAGGATATTGGCTATTTTGAACGGTTTGAAAAGCTTCATGAGAGGCCTTGTGGGGCCCTGCTGAATTCGGTTAGAGTGGAAGACTCTTCTATGGAACAGAATTCGGTTTATGTGGAAGACTTTTCTACGCAACAAAATTCGATTAGATTGGAAGAAACTGCATTGGACGTGAACTCTAGTTTGGAGCTTCAAGTGGGGTCATGCGGGGCCCAACAAAATTTGAATAATTTTGAAGCAGCTTCTTTGGCCGTGGACTCTAGTTTTGAAATTCAAAATTCCTTAGATGCGGCAAAGTGTTTTAATCCAATTGGTAAACTTCCTTTGGGGAGTTCACTAGTGGGACCTACAGATAAGCTCGAAAGTGGTTCGGCCACTCCTTTTGAATTTCAAAAAGTGCTTGTTGCAGGTAAGAGTTCTATGCAAATTGGAAACCCTTCTTTGGAGTGTTCATTGGTGGGACCTGAAGTTGCAAATATTATTAGAAGTTCAGCCATTGAAGGAACTACGAAGGATGATTTGGACTATTGTGGGGCCGATCAGAATTCGGCCAGGCTGGAGAGTTCGGCCAATGATGAAACTATGCAATTGAAAGTAGTTCTTCCACTTTCGTCTTCGTCTATATCAGTGCGGGCTGAAGGTTCTCCTCGCCGGAAACCTGGTCGTCCAAAGAAGAAGGCTCACGGAGTGAAGAAAGTAGTAACAAGTAAAAAGGTTTCTATAGCAGAGGAATTCAAGAAGGTAGATACAGCTTTAGCGAAAGTATCCACAATGCATCAGAGCCTCCCATTGGGAGAGGATAGTGCTGCTATGTAACTATTATTCTGAAGCTTTTCTTAAAGATCTTGATTTGGATGCATCTAGACGTCCAACATTTCGTTTCTGATGACTTAGTTGTTGTCAATTATGAGTAGGAACCAGTGAGGAAGGGTGTATTGGGGGCAACTGTTGTTGCGGGTGAGCAAGGTAGGTACTAATTGCTGTATTTCTTTTCTTTTTCTTATTTTCGTTATAAAATGACCCTTTTAGCAAAAAAAAACAAGTCATATTTTCAATTCAGTTGTTAAAAAGCCTAAAGAAGTTGCAAATAATTCTTTCTTCTACCTTAGTATAAAGAAAGATAACAAGTATCCAATTACCCAATAAATAATGAAGGGAGTAACTCAGGATAGCAAACACTCTTATAGTCTTACATTTAACAATAAGATGAAAATTATCAAGACAAACCCAAAAGGCAATCACACTCCTAAATCCATCACTGGTCTACTACCACTACTCAACTAAGATCTCTCCACCCACTCATCACGAGGAGGGCACAAGTCAACTGCTAGACAAATCCAGGTCACCTAGAGTAGATACCAACCAGAGATAAAGAAAAGAAGTAAATTCCATAAAACTCAACAACACTGATCCTACAAGACCAAACTAATAAAACACGAAATAATGAACCAGACTCCAACTAAATATGATGATACCTAATCACAATGCCCACAAGATATAAAAGTCCAACTGCAAACATGACATAACTAGCAAACACACCAGTGTAAACCAACCCACTAGACAATACCATAAATCTAAGACATCTTAAAGGTAAATACTCACACTCAAAATCATACAAGCTGTCAGAACCATACCCCTGAATCTCATATGAATCCCAACAACATGTGAGGACACAAACCCCTTGACAATACTTGTGTCAAGATCAGCACTATCTAGGCTAAACATGGAGACCAAAAAACCTCTCCAATACCAGGGATACTCCTAATGTTATATCAAGTGAAATAGGAACCATCATGTGTGCAACCAACTATGCTAAAAACAATCTCACACATGTCAACACCACCCATTATCACTCTAGCATTCCAAAACTCAATCAAGTAAGTATACCAATGCAGATATAAGCATATGTGAGAGTACATTAAAACAATAATCAATTAACATGCCAACACTTAAGGCACAAAACATGTTGTCTCAGATTTATTTAATAATTAACTTCCTTACACAAGCATAACACCTTAAAGATAAATTCATCACTTCCCTTTAACAAAGGAACAAAATAGGATAAACCAAAGTGTGCACTCAATGACAACCTGAATAACTAGGTCTTCAAAGCAAGGTCTATGCTGCCAAAGAAAGCACCTAGGTCATCAAAGGACTTCATACACATTTGCTTGACCATCACCAGAAGAAGGTATATCAAAGTTAGATGTCTCATTTTCTTTCAATTTATTTTTGTATGCAAAGCAATTTTTCTTAATGTGACCCATTCTCTTATAGAAAAAACATCTCTTGGTGCTAGAATCAAATCTATTATTCACATTGTTGTCCTTATTGTAATCAGCATGATTGTCATTTCCCTTATCCTTCCCCTTGGGTTTCCCCTGATTGTAAGAGCCCTTGACCTTAACAAATAGGTTCTCCCCACTTCCCTTAGCCTTACCAAGAGCCAACAACTCTGACTCCCTATTCTTCAAAGCATCAATACATTGATTAAAAGTAATATTATGACAAGCATATTTAATAGAATTCTTAACAACAAGATAATCATTGTGAAGGGAATTTAACAAGATGAGAGCACCAGTATACAAAAAAAAAAAAAAAAAAAAAAAAAAAGACGACAGACAATCTTGAACTAATTTCTTAAACACATCTAGATTTTGGTCTAGACTAATAGTAGGATCCATTTTAAAACCATACAATCTTTCCTTCAAATAAATCCTGTAACCCAAATTATTTTTCTAATAAATTTGTTCAAGTTTTGTCCACACTTTTATAGGGGTGTTATCCTCTTCATCTAGGCACCTAATAACACCATCAGTGACGTTCCAAAACATGCAACCAATTGCATTATTCATCACTTCAGTCCTCAATACATGGTCAATGCTTTCAAAGAAAGCATCAGGATCATTTATTGCCCTCAGGAGTCTTTGTTGGACCATGAGAGCTCTAATCTTCCTCTTCCGTATTCCAAAATCCCCAGTCCCATCAAACTTTTCTATGTCTATCCTGAAACTCTCCATTGGAGCTCCCAAACTTAGGTACTTAGGGTTTTCACCCAAACCTACAACTCTACTTGAGCTTGTGGAAACAACACTGTGAGGAGAATCCTCCCCAGATAGACTCAGCTCCTTATTTAACTCCACTTTTACACCGGTAAATCTCACAAATCAGTATATACAAGAAATAATCCAAAAATACTGATATAAACAATTGTAAAAATTAATTACAAAAACTAATCTAACCACAAATTGGTGCTAAGCATGTGCAATTTACAGCAACATCAAACTATGCATAATTGTTAACACACATGGCTAATATAAACCAAATAAAGTTCATAGCTAACAATAACAAATAGATAATGCAAACAGAAATCAGATTACTAGCACATATTATTCCCACAGATTAAATCAGTAATTAATTTAACAGAATTCAATCTCATACATAGGTTATCACAATTAACGAATCAAATAGGTCAAAAAATAGAGAACCGAATACCAATTGATATACTACATAAGCAATAGAAGCATATACGACCAACATTTAAACAGTAATCAACCTATATTCCATATGATAATTAAAAAAAACCAAAATTAGGATTTAATTAAACAAATAAAACCTAATTCGGTTCATCATCGAATCATCGCAACTCAGGCTCTTATGCCAATTTGTAATTGCAGGGGTGGTCGATCGACTGAGATATTACCAAAGTAAAACAAGAGGAGAGGAAACAAAGGTTTGATAACGGAGTTCAGTCCGAGGACCTACATCTCTAGGACTCAGGTATGAGTCCAATCTACTATGGGATTTGTATGAAATACTTACAAAAACAGAGAGGAAATCAAACTACAAGAGTAATCAAATAGGAATCAAATACTCCTCCATTGGCCGTCGAGTGCTCACCAAGTTGCAGCGGTGAACCATCTCTTCAAGAACAAGAACAAATGGAAGAACAGAGGAGAATTGCCAGAGACTCTCACGTGAGACAAGAAACCCCAAAATTGATTCATGTGTTATGAATGATCTAACCAACTGACCCAAACCAAAAGTATCTGAACTGAAATTGGTTCAAAGGAATGACTCAACCCGAACCAAACCGGTTCAATACAGATTACCCAAACACATTTGATATAATTGTTTTGAGAAGAATATAGTGCAAAGCCTAATGCTGGATGTAACCTCACATTAAGGCGAACCAGAGTAAAATCCATGCCTCTTTCTTTCTTGTTGTCTATTCGACTGTGTGTGATAGACTGCTCTAATCCTAACAAGGGGTTAAGGAGTTATTGCAAGGAACGTCGACCCGTTTTTGCCTTTGCCAGATGGTTCTTGTGAAAGCAAGAGTTGGGGCTGCAACTCATTGAGGTTCATTCATATTCTTTGGCAGCTACTAGGGGTGCAAGTTTGGCCCTGGTGGCCCTGACCCGCCCTAAGCCCGCCCTGAGCCCGAATAGGGCTTGGGCTAAAGATTTTGGCCCTAAGGGTAAGTTAGGGCCAAAATATTCTGACCCTGAACTAGGGCCAAGGGCGGGCCTAGGATTACTCTCTGGCCCGCCCAGCCCATCCCGGCTCGTCCCTGATTTTGGCCATAATCTTGGCCCTGATTTTGACCCTGATCTTGGCCCTCATCCTAGCCCTGATATTTGCCATAATCTTGGCATTGATCTAGGCCCATGATTTTGGCCCTGATTTGAGTCTGGACCCTCCACCCATATGGAGAGGAATTAATTATAATTTACATGGTTGAATATTTGACACCTGTCAAATTTTAAAACATGACCATGTTTTGTAAAAAAATAAAATAAAAATAAATTATATCTTCATTACCAATGTAGTAAGCATCCACCTAATTTTGGCCCAATTCTGACCCTGATCATGTATTAGATGTTTATCCTAATCTTCACATTAACATTGACATAACTATAAGTATCAACTTTGACCTTCAGTCATTTTGATAATATTAGACTATGAATTCACTTTTTATATTATTTTTAAAATAATTTTTATTTTTCGAATTAAGTCATTTTTTGTTCCAAAATATCATTGATTTTTTTTTTTTGAACTTAATATATTATAAATAATAAAAGCTAGTAATACCTAACAAATCTACATCCCAACTTCTCATCATGAATATTGACATCTTTCTTTTGCCTCCAATGTGATATTTTAGAGAAAAAAAATTATTAAAGACAGATAGCTATGTTTGTAACTAAAATATAATTTTCTTTAACTACGAAAAAAATATCAATACTAAATTATCATTGATTTACTTGTTAACAAAGTTTTGAATATAATTTATTTTTGTTGAATAAGGATATCAATGGGAGGGGTTTTCAATTTCCATCACCAAAGTAATGGGAGAGGTTTTCAATTTCCATCATCAAAGCAATGAGAGACTTTTAGATATCAATATAGAATTATAGAGTATGAATTTATTTATGTTTAAAGCGACACTATCAACTTATTGATTATTTTATCATTTTGTATGAGCTTGAATCATCTTATATTTCTATGAGTTTTATGTTTACTTATGATACTTTTGTTATTATTATTATTATTATTATTATTATTATTAATTTACATTTGTTATTTTAGGTTCAAGAATATGACCAATCAGGGCCAGGGACAAGGCTAATTAGGGTCAGGGCCAATTAGGGTCAGGGATAGCGCCAATCAGGGCTAGGGACATGGCCAATAAGGGCTAATTAGGGTCAGGGCCAATTAGGACCAATCAGGGTCAGGGTCAGGGCCAATCAAGGTTAATCAGGATCAGGACCAGAGCCAATCAGGGTTAGGGCCAGGGCTAGGGCCTATCAGGGCCAACCCATCCCGACCCGACCCAATTAGGGCCAATTATAGAGCGGGAATGGGCTTGGCTTGGCCCTATAGGGCTTAGGCCCAGGGACAATAATCATTGGCCCTGAACTAGGGTCAAGGCGAGAATGGACTCAGATTAGAACATATAGCGCTGGGCTTGGGATTACAAAAGCCAAGCCCACCCGGTCCAGTTGCAGCCCTAGCAGCTACACAATGTCTTTTTAGGAGCTGAATTATATATATTGAAATAAAACCATATCTATGACCAAATTGAAATCATATTTTAAAACTGAGTTGAAATCATAACCAATTTGAAATCAAATAAGGTTGGATTCTAATCCGACTATGTTTTTCCAACCTGCTAGAGAAAGAAAGCTACACTAAGCCGAATTTTAATTCGAAACACTTCTCAATTTCCACCCTTCATTTTTAGGACTTTCAACTCAAAATTCTGCCTTGACAACTTCCTAGTCCTCCCCAAGATTAACAGAAATATCAATGAAAAAAAGAAAAAAGAAAGAAAAAAAGAAAAGAAAAGAAAAGAAGAAGAAGAGAGTCAGGACTCGAATAAATCCCAAAAAAAAATCTGATCTAATTTCATAAATAGAGTATTAGACTTTTAAATACAAAGCCATATCCTCTCTTATTTGGTAGACTCCACACTTTAAGCTTATGATCCCATGGGATCTTGATTTCTCCATCGCTAAACCAGCAAAATATGGTTAGAATCAACTATTCGATCTCTTAAATACCATCACTGAATCGTTCATTAATTGATGATGTGATAATTTTATATTTGTGTTACACTGTCTAGAATAATTTAGAATCGTAGTTAATATTGATTTAACCTTCAGTTAAATTATTTTTTAACACTTTATATGTAATGAGCAAAAAATTTCTCACGACTTTTTCACCAGTTGAAATCGACACTAGAGCTGATAGCTTGTCAATAGCTAAGAATGAAGTCGAAGTGGTAATTTTGCATATATTTTATTTTAATGAAGGGTAAAATAGACTTTTTGAAGTACACTTGAATTTAAAGATGGGTTAAATAATCTTTATACACTAAAACTAACAGCCACTTAACACCGATTGAAGGGATTACCAAAAAAAAATATATCTAATTTTCTATTTCTTTTATTATTCACCTCATCGTTTTGTCATTTCCATGTAAATGTTATTACCATGATAGGAAAATAAGATTAAAATGAATTGTCCATAAACCACACAAGTGCTTGATGAATTTAGATGGTACTTGCAAGTTGCAACATATTGTGTCTATTTATCTGTAGGTAGATTTAAGGGAAAATTCTGCAAACCTTATAATGAGAAACCTTTTAATAAGAGCAAATCCTTTGTTGTTAAGCGTTAAATATTTTACGTTCTTCTTTATAGACGAAAAGAAATACAAATCTAGAAATGAGATGGTGGAGGAAATTGATAAGCATGTAACTGACTTTCTGTGACATGATTGAATATTAAACATTTGTCTAAAGAATTTTCATCGAAAGACCATACATCTATGATCACAAGTCTAGAAGCTGTGACTCATCAACCATCAAGTCAATTATCCATATCAGGTGGGATTTGGATTGGATAGTGGTATTATTATATTCGCATCCTATTATATTCAGACATATTCGAATAATATCATTTGATTCCTTGGTTTTCTTAGGGCCCATTTGGTTACATGAATCAAGAGATTTCAAATTTCTGAATTCACAAATGGGAGATTTATACTCGTTTGGTTGTGTGAATTTCTAGATTCATGAAATCTTTGGATTCACCTTTTTACACTAAAAACGTGAATCTGTAGATTTATGGGTATGAGGTGAAATCCAGAGATTTCACCCCCTGTAGATTTATGGGTATGAGGTGAAATCCAGAGATTTCACCCCTACTATAAAAACAATAAACATTTGAACCATGACTCTATAGATGTTTTTTCATAATCAATCTATGAGTTTCATTCCAAAGATTCAGCCTAACTAAACAGTAAATTTTATGAACCATGACTCCATACATTTGAAATCTCTAGATTTTTAAAATCTCTAGACTCAATTAATCAACCAGGCCCTTAAATACATTATTTTATATGGGCATAAATGCAGATTGAATACCAATTTTTGACTACCTATTGACATCTTTGCCATTTTATTTGTAAGGCTAGGTTTGAAATTTAAGAAATTAGCAACTTTAGTAGTTATTTTAGTAAAAAATCTACAAAAAATATCATGTACCTCAAGTAAAAAATTTATAAAAATAAGAAAAATAAATTCAAATAAATAATTTTATCAGTTAATTTTATTGAACCCATAAAATCAATAGGAAAGTGGAATATCATATCTGCATCTTGTTAGTAATAGGACGGATGCAAATTCGAGAGTGAATTTTGATTATCTATTTATACCCCCATCCATGTCTCGACCCATCAAGCTGAAATACAAATATTTCTTCTATTTTATCTCACACCTCAATGGATAAATATTGATCCAACATGCTGTTTTTGTTCTAACCGTACTGAATCTTGTATGCATTTTATTCTTTAAATGTGACTGGTCAAATCATCTATGGTGCCAATGATAGAACAACTTTCAGCAATATTCGATCTTAGCCCTATTCAATCACATTTATCAGGAGTTTCACTGGGATTTCAAATATCTTAACTGGATTTCCAGTGCAATTAGTATAACTTATTATTACATTTGGGCAGCCAAAAATATTTTCTTCTTCAAGAAAACCCAACCTGATACCACAAAAATTATGAATCAAATCTCATACTGGTTGGGGTCTCTAGATGAGAATACTCTCTCATGATTCCTAAACCATCAATTTAAAATCTAGAAAAAACAAGAAATAATAGAGTTTCGGATTGATCTAAATATACTGGTACTATCTTCATTATTGTAGGTGGTGTGAAGTTTTTCTTTAATCCGTGAAAGATGAAAGGATGCATTAGGCTTTCTGAAGATCTAGTTTTGCAGCAACGTAGAGCAACTTTGTTAAGATGATATTTGTGGAGTTTCCAGTAGATAAGAGTATATTAAAGATCTGTCTACTTGAGATCATGCCGATCTGCTTTGCGGATTACCTCTCCGGCGTCTTTGAAAAAACTAAACTCCCCATTGCTAATACCCTATTAGATACACTGGAGTTATTCAGGCAAAATTTTGATTTGACCATTGTTAATGTCTAAAATGGTCATTCTATATCCTCCGGTCTGAACCGACAGTTGCACGATCCGACCAGGTTCGCAACCTAACAAAGTCCGGCCAGGCGGTTCATGGTAGGACCGACCACACTAATAAGCCCATCCGAATAGCAGTATGAGATGGCCTCATGAAGGTAGACTCCTACCACCCAACAACTGGAGAAGAGAGTCAGTTAGGTAAAAGGACTCTTCTAAAGAGTTACTCTCCTATAACAACTCATATCAGGGTTATTCCGAATATAACTCCATCACCATACACTATATAAACACCTCTGGTAAACACTAGGAGGTAGGTATTCATACTTTGTGTGATCAATTACTTGAGTTCTCTATAGAGTAGTTGAGATCATAACATTGGTACTGACTTGTTCGTCGAAGACATACCTCGACCCCCCAAGGTCGAGCTCGTATCTTGCAGGTTCGTGACAGGGAAGGACAAGCGAGATTCCGTATCAACAATTGGCGCCGTCTGTGGGAATTGCATCAAAAAGTCATGGTGCGATCAAAAGTGAAGGTCGTAAATCAGAAGGAGGTGGAGGATGATGCTTCGAAGGGAAATCCTCTACCTGAAAAATCGGTATCAAAAAGTCATGGTGCGATCAAAAGTGAAGGTCGTAAATCGGGGGGGGGGGGGGGAATGGGGTCCTCTACCTGAAAAATCGGTAATTCCCGATCAGGTGGAGATTAATCCCGACCAAGTGGAGAAAAATACCGATCAAGGGGAGAAAACTCCTGAACACCCAAATCATGGAGCATTAGCAAATCAAGTTGAGACACTCCAGAAGGAACAAACAAAACTTCGGGAGGAAATATCCTCCTTGAATGAACTAGTCAGGATGGCCGTGGGTCATATAATTGCCCCTAATGCAGACCCTAAAAATACTCAAAAAGTATTTGAGGGAAGCAAGAATAACCATCTAGTCATTCCTGATCAAACGCCTCGACCATCTCTGGAAGATGGACAAAAGTTAAAAGAGAAGGTAGGCGAAAAGTCCCGGGCATCTGAGAAAGAAATTCCAAATAAAAATCCTCTGATCAACGAAGATAATGATCGAGGAAGCAGCAACGATCCTCTCAAAGAACCAAAAAATCATAGAGTTGAGTCCGGACCGAGCAAGAGGGAAGAGCGTTTGAGCAAACAAATCAAAGAGTTAGACGAGAAGGTAAACAAGTTGAACGATCTAAAGAAAGATGAGCTATATGCTTTTCTAAAAGAGGATCCTTTCATCCAAGCTATCTCTGAGGCGGAAATACCAAAAATCTTCAAATGCCCAACTTTTATACTGTTCGACGGATCACAATGTCCAAAACATCACATCTCTCGCTACAGGTCGACCATGTCAATCTATAAACATAATGAGGCAGCCATGTGCCAAAGTTTTGCAGCCTCTTTAACCGGTTCCGCATTGGACTGGTTCTTGGCGTTGCCAAGCGGTTCGATTATGAGTTTCGATCAACTAGGGCGAGTGTTTGTGCTGCGCTTCCAGGGAGGAGTCAGATTGAAGAAAAGAGAAGACACTTTGTTTGCTATAAAACAAGGTAGAACGGAATCTATCCGAAGTTTCCTTCAAAGATTCAATAATCTTACCATGCAAATTGAAAGCATGGACGAGAAAATTGCCTTTCATGCGTTAAACCAAGGAATTACTCATGAAGGATTGCTAGAGCGACTACTCCAAGATATGCCAAAAACATAAGCGGAACTAAATGAAAGATGTCATAAACAAGCAGAAATTTCGGAAACCATAGAATCTCGAAAAAGAGAACCAAGGGCTGAAAGAAGAAGCAGTCGAGATAGGGCACAACCAACCAGGATGTTAGGGATAAGCTCGACCAAGAAATCTCGAGCAGAATCCCCAAAAAAGCAAGAGATTAGTAATCTTCCACCACTGAATACGAGAATATCCGAAATCTTGATGCAAATCAAAAATCAAGGACATCTGAAGTGGCCGGATAAAATCCGAGCACCGCCAGGAAAACGTGATAAACGAAAGTATTGTGAATATCACAAGGATCACGGCCATTGGACGAATGATTGCAAAACTCTAAAGATGGAGATAGAAAACTTAATCTCTTGAGGACACTTAAAGAAGTATATCCAACCTAAAGAAGATGGCCGACCACAGGACAACCCTGCCCCGAAGAGAGAAAGGTCGAGCCACAGGGAAGAAAGAAGAAGTCCGGCCAAACGCCGACCTGAGGCGGATGAAAAACAAAGAAAAAGATCTCCAGTCTATACAGTATTTGGTGGTCCGACAAAAGAATCAAATCGTCAAGCATAAAGAAAAGTACGATATATTGGGAATACTGAAACCCATAAAAATATATCTACTGAGCCAATAATTTTCTCTTCCAAGGATCTATGGGATATCACAATCCCTCATGATGATGCCTTGGTAGTCAAAATTCTCCTGGAAGGAACTGAGATCCATAGAGTCCTAGTTGATATCGGATCATCAGTAGACATTATCTTTGGATGCGTTCAAAAAGATGAAGCTAAAACAAAATATGCTCGTCCCATGCGAAACCCAGCTTTATGGTTTCACGGGATCATCAACCCGAGTAGAAGGAACGATCCGATTAGAGCTACGAATTGGAGAGCACCCACGGGATAGAATCGTACAGACCAATTTTATGGTCGTACGAGATTTATCAGCATACAATGTAATCATAGGACGACCAACCCTCTGCGCACTCGAAGCAGTGGTCTCCTCGCTACACATGAAAATGAAATTTTCGACCACAGAGGGAATTGGAGAATGTGTAGCCGACCAGAAAAGTAGCCGGCAAAGTTACAACGACTACATGCGGAAAAAGAAAAGGACAAACTCGACCATGACTATTGAAGTCAGGGACGACCGTGATGAAGAAACCTTGCAAAGAGCTGAACCAGTGGAAAAGCTAGAAAGAATCCACTTCAATCCCGACCATAAGGAGCAAGGTACCATGATCGGTTCCGAGCAAGAAGCAGATTTCAAATCAGAGCTCACTGAGTTTCTAAAGAAAAATTCTAATGTTTTCGCTTGGTCGGCTGAAGACATGCCAGGGATCGACAGGGAGGTGGCTGAGCATAAACTCTGTATTGATCCATAGGCAATTCCGGTTGTTCAGAAAAGAAGAAACTTCGCCATTGAAAAACATGAAGCCATTCGAACTGAAGTGCAAAAGCTAAGACAATCTGGCTTTATAAAACGCACAGACCACCCGCAATGGCTAGCTAATGTGGTAATGGTCAAAAAAGCAAACGGGAAATGGTGGATGTGTACTGATTACACAGATCTCAACAAAGCCTGCCCAAAGGACCACTATCCACTTCCAAGAATCGATCTTCTTATAGATGCAACAGCAGGACACGAAATGCTCAGTTTCATGGACGCATATTCAGGATACAATCAGATCCTTATGCATCCTGAGGATGAAAAGCATACGACATTCATGACTTATAGGGACAACTATTACTATAAAGTAATGCCTTTCGGTCTAAAAAATGCGGGAGCAACATACCAAAGAGCGGTAAATAAAATCTTCAAACATCAAATTGGTCGAAATATGGAGGTATATGTGGACGACATGCTGGTGAAAAGCATCTCAAAAGAAGATCATCTAACTAACCTAGCAGAAGTATTCACAGTACTCCAAAAATACAAGATGAAGCTCAATCCAGAAAAGTGCGCTTTCGAGGTATCTTCGGGAAAATTCCTAGGGTTCATGGTATCCCAAAGAGGAATCGAAGCCAATCCTGAAAAAATCAAGGCAATTTTGGATATGAAAGCACCCAGAACCATCAGAGAAGTCCAATGCCTAACTAGTCGGGTGGCAGCACTGAATAGATTTATTTCTAGATCAGGGGAGAAATGCCTGCCATTCTTCAAAATTTTAAAGCAGGTAGCAGGTCAGAAAGGAAACATCTGGAATGATGAATGTCAGGGAGCATTTGAAGACCTAAAAGATAAACTATCCCGACCACCTTTGCTCGTTAGGCCAACCAGCAAGAAGGAGCTACAACTATATTTAGTCGCTTCGTCGGTGGCGGTTAGTGCAGTTCTCGTGCAAGAAGAGGGTAACATACAAAAACCTGTCTACTATGTCATTCATGTCCTGAATGATGCCGAGACTCGCTACCCAGAAGTGGACAAACAAGACCTGGCACTGGTTATAGCGGCCAGAAAACTCCATCCATATTTCCAATCTCATCCCATTACGGTGATGACGAATTTACCACTCAAGAAAATCCTTCACCGACCAGACCTACCCGGAAGGATGGTGACATGGGCAGTGGAATTGAGCGAACATCAAATAGAATTCAAACCCCGACCAAACATCAAAGTTCAATCCTTGGCAGACTTCATTGTCGAAAAACAAGAAACAAGTCAAGAAGAGGACGAGCAAGGGGTAGAATCGATCAAAAGATGGAGTCTGTTCGTAGAAGGATCGAGCAACTCGCAAGGAAGTGGAGCAGGCCTATTAATGAAGAGTCCTGGGGGATTTGAAATAAAATATGCCCTTCGCTTCAGGTTTAAAGCACCCAACAATGAGGCTGAATATGAAGCCATGTTAGCAGGACTTAGGATGGCCAAAGCTCTAAGCATTCAACATCTAGAAATCAAAAGTGATTCACAGCTGATTGTAAATCAGGTGAAGGGAGTTTATGGAGCCAAAGAAAGAAGGATGGAGAAATACCTGAACCTGGTCAACAATTACAAATAGTACTTTAAAGAGCTAAAAATAACTCAAGTACCAAGGGTTGAAAACGACCAGGCTGATTCATTATCTCGCTTGGCTACAGAAGGAATGGATGTCCAAGCACCAGTGATCTACCTTGAAGAGCTTGATATCCCTAGCATAAACAAGGTCGACCACATGCAAATTTCAACCGAGCTGGGGTGGATGGAGCCGATCATACATCATCTTGACAATGATCAGCTCCCAGAAGACCAAAAATTTGCTCGGGCAATAAGACAAAGAGCAGCCAGGTTCACGATCAGGGATAGACTATTATACAAAAGATCCTTCACCCGACCACTTCTAAGATGCTTGGGACCATTAGAAGCTACAAATGTTTTAAGAGAAGTTCACGAAGGAACCTGCGGATCTCGTAGGATCCCGAACACTCTCTAATACAATTATACGCCAAGGATTCTATTGGCCGACCTTAGAAAAAGATGCCAAAAACTTCGTTAAAAAGTGTGACAAGGGCCAGGCACACGCAAAGATCTCCCATACCCCCGCAGTTTCTTTAACATCAACTCTATCCCCAATACCTTTTGCAAGGTGGGGAATAGACCTGATAGGGAAGTTACCTAAAGCATCGGGAGGAAGAGAATACTTGGTAGTGGCAGTAGACTACTTTACAAAGTGGGTAGAAGCTGAACCCCTTGCAACTATCAGTACCGAGCAGATGAAGCGTTTTGTGAAGCATAACATATCGTACAGATATGGAGTTCCAAAAATATTAGTAACAGAACATGGAAAGCAATTCGGGAATGCAGCATTCTCAACATTCTGCAAAGAACAAGGGATCGAGCATAGATTTTCTTCAGTAGCTTATCCCCAAAGTAATGGCCAGGTCGAGGTTACTAATAGAACCATGCTTGACGGGCTCAAGAAGAGGCTCGACCAGCTAAAAGGAGATGGGTAGATGAACTACCTAGTGTACTGTGGTTGTACCGAACAACTCCAAGGATGACTACAGGAGAATCTCCATTCCGACTAGCATATGGAGCAGAGGCTAGAGTCCTAGTAGAAATCCAAATTGGATCGCTTCGAGAAATAGAATTCGAAGAAGAGGCAAACATCGAAGGAATGCGAACCAATCTGGATCTGATTGACGAAGTAAGGGACAAAGCCCAGTTCCGTCTTGAAGAATATCAAAGAAGAATAGCAACATATTGTAATGCCAAAGTTCGAAATGAACAATACTTGCCAGGCGAACTGGTACTTCGCCGAACAGCTGCTTCAGATCCAACCAATCAAGGGAAGTTATCCCCAAATTGGGAGGGACCATACATAGTCATACGACAAGTCGCACCCGGAGCATATCATTTACAAGATCCGGAAACAAGTGACAGGATCCCCCGATCATGGAATTCAAACAATCTCAGGAAATACTATCAATAAAAATAGTACCTGAGAAAGTCGTGAACATGACGAATTTTGAGCGTTTTATTCCAGTTTTGCTATTTATTTCAGTGTGTAGACAACATGGGAGATTCATAATCCCAAGGAGTCAGATTAGTTTTTATATATAAATAAAGACATTCATACAAATTACTACTCAACTTCAATAAGACATTCAGAAGAAGAAAAAAAAAAGACCTGAAAATCTCAGAAAATCTCAGAGAAAAAGACCCGAAAATCTCGAGCGAAAAGACCGAAACCTCGGCGAAAGACCGGAGAAAAAGACCTGAAAATCTCAAGCAGAAAAGACCTGAGATTCCTAGGAAGGCCCTACGAATCTTAAGGCATAAAAGACCTACACTCAATAGGCAATAAAGACCTAATATTTCTTGGGCATAAAAACTCCAGAATCATACCAAGTTAACATGCCCGGGAGGAAGGGGTTATGAACGAGCAGATGTTGACGAACAGCTACTTAGTTCTTGACCGAACAAAACCTTACTGTACCAAACAGCATGGCTTGAGATGATACAAAGGCAGGCCACAAACAAACAAGCAACCCTTATCTACCAAACAAGGGTATTAAACCGACCAAGTAAACTTGATATGAAGGGGGAAATATGCCAAACAAGGTTATCCTACCGAACAGGTATACTTCTACAAAAAGAGGAAAATACCATGAATAAACAAAAGTTTACATGGGCAAAATAACCTATGATAAATTATAGTTTACATTGGCAAAATAACCTATCTACTACAAATTCATCATTGTTTAAAAAGTTGTTCATAAACAACAAACAATAGATTGCCCAAAGCAAAAAGGAAGGCTATTCGGCAATTGCATCATCGGTTGGATTGGTGGTCGGCAAGGGATCGACTGGATCAGTAGTCGTTGAGGGGCCGGCTTCATCTTCCTCCTTAGGGGCCGGTTCCCAGTCGGAGTCTAAAAAATCCTGTACGCCCACCCTCTTCGGCAAAGGGAAAGCATCCTTACCAACTGCCCAAGATGGTCGAGGAAGCCTAAGCTCATCAAAGATACCTGGGTCGACATATTTTTGTAACAATCCTAGGTCGATTTCCGGATAATTTTCAATGACTTTAGTAAAAGCGTCCCTCCGACCATACTTGAAGCCCGGGGCTGCAACTTTGGAGACAAATCTAATGCAATCTTTAGTACGTACCCACCTCTGAATCACATCCCGACGTAATTCCTCGGAAAGATTCTCAAAAGAGGTCGGGCAAGCTTGAGCGAATTGATCGGTCAAATCTCTTATAAACTGATCCTTCTCCTGCTCGAGCTGCATAAGGGCAACATCTTTGTCTTCCAAAGAAATCTTCAAACTTGCAACTTCACACTCGAGAACTGAAATGCGCTCTTTGGCAGATAGAGCCCGAGCATCAGTAATATCTTTCTCATCCTTCATGGCAGCATTTTCACCAATTACACACTCCAACCGACCATTCAAATCCTTGACTTTATCATCAAGATGATAAATGGTGGATTGATCCCTCCGAGCAGCCTCCAAATTGCCTCCCCAAGCTTGGGATAAGGCACAAACCAACCTACCAAGAAAAAAGGGCAAAAAATGAGGAAGGAGGACTGTACAGGAAAAACAATCTTATACAGAAACCACATACCTAGTCATTATATCTTGAGTCCGGGTGGGTCCAATTTTTTGAAGAAACTGTTGATTGGTAGGAAGCAAAACTGTCGGCAACCATGCCTTAGCAACTTCAGTACCATCAGTAGTATTATTCAAAACATAAGATCCAGCTTTAAAAGGTCCACTGGAAGGAATATCAACAGTTTGAGTACTCGGGGTATCCTCACGAGGAGCAGAAGGGGAGGCACCCGCATCTACTTCAGACCCTGCAGCAGCCTTTTTCTTGTTCGGCCTGGGAGGCCCCACAGGCACATCAGCCGATCTCTTCGGGCCTGATAGAACTTGCTTCTTTTTATCGGACCGAGTACGATCAGGCTTGGTAGGGATACGGGCTTCAGCCTCTTCCATATCCTCATCAGCTACCCGGGAACAAGCTGCCAGATTAAGCATCATTGGGAAAAGATAAAAAGTTAACCCCGATCAGCACAAGATGGCTACAAAATGAACATCTACAAACTACACCAACAAGCAAAGATACTCACCAGGAAGGAATCCCCAATAACGTAGTATATTGGGATATTCCGGACAATGGCCGTGAACGGCATACATGTTCTTATCTTCGGAAGGAAGCCGAAGAATCTTCTCCCTAGCACGTTGCTCGGCTCCAGATAAAGTAGGGATGTCATTGGAACCTGTAGTCGGTCCACGAACCCAGAAAATGGGAAAGGAAGGTTTGGATGGCGGCCGAACAAAGAAATATTTGGGACGCCAACCTTTCGTATTGGAAGGCAGAGTCCCCGTCCCGACAAAGTTACCCTCCCAACCACATTGGGAGAAGGTACGTTTAGAAAGGTAAAACCAACCATCCTGCTCCTGCTTCTTCGCCATAAAGAAATGGAGGAACAAAGCCAGGGATGGTCGAACTCCTACCCTTTGGCAAAAACCCCAAAAGCAAATAAAATTGTGCCAACTGTTCAGCACAAACATTCCCGGACACATTTTAAAATGTGCCATTATGCCTACAAACAGGGGGTGTACGGAAAGACGAAAACCACTCTTCAGAGCATCTTCGTAAAGGGCAAATCACCTGGGGAAGGAGAGTTGGCACGCTCATATCTGGTCGGCACGCGTATTCTATGATTTGAAGGAATTTCATACTTTACTCTAAGGTACTCTAGACGTTCCTCTGTCATTTGGGAAGGTATGAAGTCGGGACCAGACGAATAGGGGTCATAATCAATGTGATCGGGAGTCAACTCCTTGATCTGTTCGAGCTTATACTCCTCAAGGGTCAAACTATCTTTCCACCGTTGTCGCTCAGCCTTAAAACGAGCTCGAGCACTTTGACCGACTATAACAGGACGGGACTCTACTGCCTCCTCACCATCCCTATTACGATTCTCTCGACCAATAGATGCCTCGGGCACATCTTCGGACCTACCATCATGGCTAAGGTCGGGATCTACAGAGTGTTCGGGAGTTTCAGAAAAAGAGGGTCCTTCTTCTAAGTCTCTCCTATGTTTCAAAATAGCAGAACTCTTCACTATTACCATGATTCTTTAAAATAAAGGGAATATGAAGAAAAAAGGAGAAAAGACATAGACAAAGAACAGAGAAAAAAACAACACAAAAAACCTATAAGAAACCGCAACAGGCATGCTTTCATCCAACCAAATGCAGAAAGGAAAAGAATAAGCAATGAAAGAGCTTACTTGTTTGTAGAGGGGCGATGAGTTTGAAGCACTCAAACCAAGCAAAGGAGAAAACTTCAGAAAACCAAAGCCCAACCTTAGTTTCGCAGTAGCTGCAGAGAAAAACGAAAACCAAGAATGAAATGAAAAAACGAAGATAGAAGTCAGCAACAAAGAGAAGAAGGAGGAAACCATATAAATACACAGCCATAGATTCTAATCTAAGGACTGGTATCAATATGCCATCAACGGTCAAAACTCTGGATACTCCAACATATCCACATCCAATGGTGCATAATAAACAACATACGTATGATGGAAATGAAGAGTCTCTTCATCATCCATGAAAACAATTAATGAGAAGTGATAGCATTGACACGTGTCAAACACACACATAGTTCGAAGAACGTGCTTCGGTTTCCGCGCAAAGAATGACGGCTACTCATAAAGGGGACGTTACAGATTTCGAGGAAAAAAGTGTTGGTCGAGCCGACCATACACCCCCTAAATGGAAAATACTCCCTTGAGCCGAGCACAAAGTTCTCGACCACAATGAACTAGGGGGCTTATGTTAATGTCTAAAATGGTCATTCTATATCCCCCGGTCTAAACCGGCAGTTGCACGATCCGACCAGGTTCGCAACCTAACAAAGTCCGGCCAGGCGGTTCATGGTAGGACCGACCACACTAATAAGCCCATCCGAATAGCAGTATGAGATGGCCTCATGAAGGTAGACTCCTACCACCCAACAACTGGAGAAGAGAGTCAGTTAAGTAAAAAGACTCTTCTAAAGAGTTACTCTCCTATAACAACTCATATCAGGGTTATTCCGAATATAACTCCATCACCATACACTATATAAACACCTCTGGTAAACACTAGGAGGTAGGTATTCATACTTTGTGTGATCAATTACTTGAGTTCTCTATAGAGTAGTTGAGATCATAATATTGGTACTGACTTGTTCGTCGGAGACGTACCTCGACCCCCCAAGGTCGAGCTCGTATCTTGCAGGTTCGTGACAGGGAAGGACGAGCTAGATTCCGTATCAACAACCATCAATTCAATTAAGTCCAAATTTGTTTTTTTGCTAGTAATGCAAAGTTGAATCTTAATAATAGGTGCCTCTTAAGTAAAGAGGTTTTGTTCGACTTTTCCTAATGTAATAATCCCCTACCTTCAATGTGTATAAAACTACCAGTTGAAAAAACAAAAATAATAATGCAATGGCAAGGTTCATTAATAAAATTTAAAAACTTCTATTCTAGTATCTATGGCAATGCCACGTTATACAGTATCGATGTCATATTAATCTCAAACAATACACAATCTACCCCCACCTCTAATTTGTAGCACAGGGCACAAGGTTGCCACTACTACATTCCCTTGGGCTGCGTTTGTTTGCTGGAATAAAGGTGGGGTGGGAAAAAAGGGGTGGGAAAATTCTTGAAAAATGTGTAAATTTCTTACTTTTCCTTTAAATCCTAAAATGGTAGAGTGTTTGGTTGCTTGGGGTGCGAAAGTGGGAGGAACCTTGTCTGCTGATGTGGCAGTTCAACTTTCCCACCCTGCTATTTTAAAACCTCACATATTTGGTGGGATTTTGTGGGAAAGTTGGGAAAAGTAAAAAGTGGGACCCACCCCATCACTTTTCCACAAAACTCTTTCCTTTCCTTTTCTTCTCCCTCACCCCACTACATGAGGGATCCACATGTTTTTTTTTCCCACCCTTTTTTTCCCACCCCACCTTTGCAAACAAACGCAGCCCAAGGAATAGCTGATTTCACGAAAAAGAAATCATTGTTAGTTAGTATTAATCAACTGATACAATTTATCAATATAAATATACACAAATGCTAGTACATAAATTAATCGGAGAGGTTAAAGAAAGAATAATCCGGGATTAAAAAAAGTGGGGTAAATACTAATGTTCAATCCTACTGTAGCTTTATTACTACGTTACCATTCATACTTTTTGGAATTATTAATTCAGTCTTAGACTTTGCTTGAAATAGCTGATGTCCCCATGTAATTAAGCTTCACTAGTTAATTGATGATGTGGCATCGTTGAATTTTTTAAAATTGCAAAATAACCTTGAGGTTTGTTATTATTTTGGGATAATTACTTATGCCCCCTTGTACTAAAGCTTAATTACTAATTGATCCGTGCTCTTTATGAAATTATTATTGTCCCTCCCCTTCACTTCTAATGGTGTTGGTAAATTGTTAACAAGGAACAACTTATCGCCAAAATTCTGCAAAATATCGTTAAATTTCGGTGATATTGGAAGGGGACAAACAGAAACCCCCGAAACGAGATTTGCGAGATATCACCGAAAAGTCGGCGATATCACGATATATCCGAAAATGTCGATATTTTCATTTTTTTTCGATTTTTATGTTATATGTTGCAATTTTTAGGTGATTTTTCTCGCGATTCTACAGCAAAATCTTTAGGATCAATGGACAATCTTACCAATTCTATCCCAATGATTCAAAACTTAAAAGGTAATGTGCTAAATGTAATTAAGAAGATAATCTAAATAGAATAATTTCTGGAAATAATTCAAATTAGGAAGACATTTTATAGCAAAATCTGTAAAATTAATGAGCAATCGTACCAATTATATTATAGTAATTTGTCCTCAAAAGTCAACATGCCAAATGTGGTTAGGGAAGAGTTTATACATGAAATAATTTATGGAAACAATTTAAATTATAAAGGAATTTTGTAATAGAATCTTCAGAATGAAAGGATAATCATTCAAATTATGTCCGAATGATTTAAGCCTCAGAAAGTAACATATTAAATGTGGCTAGGCAGAAGAATTTAAATGGACATATTTATAGGAAATAATTCAAATTTACCACATGTGGCGAAATATCACCGAAATCTCGGCGATATTTCACCCTTTCGCCCGGTTCGTTGGGTAGTGAACCCAGGGAACCAGGCGAAATATCGTTCCTTGATTGTTAAATTTAGTAGTGCAATATCCATTTTGCCTTCGTTAGAATTAAGAAGTCCTAAAATTACACTATATTCATTTAAAAAAAAAAAAAAAAAAACCATCAATTTTGCCTTTATATTTTAGTTATTTTGGATTTCAAAGAGTTGGATTTTTATGAGATAATGTAAAGGTAAATAAGTAGTGACAATTAATGGAAGGGGGACATTAGTAATTAAAGTCTAAGGTTGGATTAGTAATTTACCCAAAAAAGCAAAAAATAATATAGTAATTAAGCTAAAATACTAGGGGTACCAGCAACTTTTTTTTTTTTTTTGGGTGTGGCCATGTGGGATCTTAGGTTCATCTGGGCCAGCTTACGGACACCTTGATTACATCCTCAGGGGAATTATGTATAACTAATATATGCGGGGCTTCGCCCCTGACCCCAAGAGGATTTGAACTCTGACCTCTTATGTGGAAGCTTATTATTTTGCCAACTGAGCCACCCCTTGGGGTTTATCAGCAACTTTGATGAATGGGCAAAACACAACTATAAGTTTTTTTTTTTTTTTTGTGCAAGGGTTGAACCCACGACCTCTCTACTGAGAAGTGTAGATATTATCACTCAACTAACCCTGCATTGGCAAAGTATCCCTTTTATTTAACACAAGCATATATTTTGGTGTTACTTGTCATTTGATATTTGTTGGTTGAGAAAGATGAAATGACTCCCCTCTACGTCTAGGCATCCAGTGTATTTGGGCATCTAGCAGTTGGGTGCCTGGACAGAGAGCATTTGGATCCAGAATGACCATACCACCTACTAACTTAAATGAAATTGCTAATTTACTCTCAACCCATAATTACAATTTTACCCTCATGTCAATCTTTCTTTTTCCCTTCTCTCTGGTAACCTCTCTGCCTCTGGTTAAAGAGTATAGAGGTGAAAAAAAAAATAAAAAAATCGATGGCTTGGTTAAAAGAAGGCAATAAAGAAATCACAGTGGTGGAAAGGATTAAGCATATATTGAAGGATCGGCAACGAGAAAATGTTGTTGGTACCTCAATGGCTCTAAATTCCTCAATGTAAATGCCCTGAACGCTCCAGGGCTTCCAATTATATTTCCAATTGAGTTCAAGATTTGGGCTTTCAATCTTGTTTTTCCAATGGTTGATATGATTTTACAACAAACCTTAAAACGAAAAAGTTACAGATTCTCAAGATATTAAAAGAAATGACCCAACTAGCTCTATAGTGTCCCCACCTAGGTCTATACAGTAGATGTCATTTTGACCTTGAATTCCATCATTTAGTGGGTTTTCTGGGCACTTTAAGTTTTCTAATTAGATTTGCATTCTTAATTTTAGTTGTTTTTGCTTTGCATTATTTTTTCCTAATATTTTTAGAGTTTCATATCTATAAATAGGTATTATTGTTATTTGAAGGTACATTCTAATTTTGAATAATAATTTTTAGTTTATCAAAATTCTTAAAATTCATATAATCCATCTTTTATTTCTTTCCAGTTCTCTATTTTACTTTTCTTCATTTTCATAAATTTGAATTTGTTATAAATAATATTGATTATGGATATCCATCACCCCCCAATAGAAAATACTTCCTGATAAGGAAAGAACAAATCAGCTTAAACCAGCCCGGTTTAAGCCCAATCCGACCAGATCAAAATCAACCAGTTCGGTTTGAGCCTAGTCCGACCAGCTCGGATCACGTTAGACCGACCAAGTCAAGGTCAGTCGAATAAGTACAAAGGCTGAATAACAAGGTAAATCTGAATAAGATTCTAGCCAAAGAAATAGTATTTAGTCACAACTCAACTACTCGTGTTGGAGTAGGACTCAATGACTAAGAGGCAGATCACAACCTAACTAGAGACTCAAACTCATACATAGAAAATCTATAAAAAGGTAAGGGATCACAAGAGAAAGGTACGCTGAATAGAGCCATCACTATTCGTATTATTATTGTTCATTACTTTCTTGCCTTCCTTAGTTGGATTTCTAACTAGATCGTCGGAGGTGAAAACTCGACCTCCACAGTCGAGCTCATCTTTGCAGGTTCAACCGGCTGAAGGGACGAACAGGATTGTGCAGCAACAATTTCAATTGAAGATCAAGCACCTCAGCATACAATCTTGGTGATTCACATTCCTATCTTAATTGAAGATTACAGTGATCTCAATACACAATGTTAGCAGTCAATATTTCCATTCTATGCACCTTCGATCTTGGGTGGCAATCTATCTTTCCATATCAATAATATCTTATTGTGTGTAAGAATCATATATTGTATTTCTTTGTAGACTCTGATATTTTCATATTAGAGTAGATGTTCCTTCTACTATAAATATGTAATGCACTCAACTGAATGGACTAGTTCTGATTGAACTCATCTTGTCTTTCTTCTTTGTATTCTATATTTTCTCTTTATTTGATAACACGTTATCGGCACGATTCCGCTCGAAATAATTGTGAACGACTCCGCTCAAAGTATTGTGTTTTGAGAAGAAAGACAATAAACTATGTACCTCCTCGCGCGTTTTTGTAAACAATGGAGTTTACCTTCTCCATCTTGAAATGTAAGTGCATGGTGATAGAAATGTATGTATTTTATTGAATATAAGAATCAAATAACATATTAGGTTACCTTAACAATTGTGATTTGTCATTAACCAATCTAAAAATGACGGTTTTATTTATTGTACATAGTGGTTGTTAGTTTTGCACCACAAATACTGTTAAATGCACCTGAAGTTGTTAGATTTGAAACTGTAAATGAATATAGTTCTACAGATGCACATGAAGTTGCAAGATTTGAAACTGTAAATGAGTACAGTTCTGCAGATGCACTTGAAGTTGCAAGATTTGAAACTGTAAATGAATACAGTTCTGCAGATGCACATGAAGTTGCAAGATTTGAAACTGTAAATGAGTACAGTTCTGCAGATGCACTTGAAGTTGTAAGATTTGAAACTGTAAATGAATACAGTTTTGCAGATGCACATGAAGTTGCAAGATTTGAAACTGTAAATAAATACAGTTATGTAGTTTTTTAAATTAATTCTCTATTGAAATTATAAGGAGAAAATATTATTCATGAAAATATGCCAGCAAATTTTCAAGTTTTAGATTTGATGTTACAATAGTAATATTGTAAAAGGAGTTTTAAGAAATACTATGAATGATATCATGCCTATTTGTGGCTGAGTAAAATAATGGACTATTAATGAAAAGTCATGAAGCTCGTCTTATTGGTTTTGTTCAATTCCCTGAAGTGAATGTAGCAATTCATAATATGCCTGAAAGAAGGCAAAATTAAAATTATGGTCATGATTGTGGAAGATGATGAGGCAAAAGACGGAATAATTATCGTCATTATTATGGAAATAAATAAGAGAATAATAAGGATTCTCAATATAACAATTCAAGAAATGAAAATAATATTTGTTATCGATGTGGTATGAAAGCCATTAGACATGTATCTGTCATACTCCACTATATTTAACTAAGCTTTGTCAAGCCTTAATTAAAGAAATAAAAATAATGTGGAGATAAATTGGATTTTCCAAAATCATGATACTTGAGTAATTTTTGCCTATAAAAGGAATGATTTTAATGGCCTCACAAATACTACACATCTAGATGCTGCAAACTTCTTTGAAGATAATAGTTGAAGATTTGTTTATGTTAGTCGAGTTCAAATAAAATAAAATAAATATTATATTAGTTTGTAATTATTTTCTCTTCAAATCTCATCTCATATGTTAGTAATCTTAAATTTAATATTTTTCAATTCTAATTTTTTTATTGACTTTCTATATATCTTTTAATATATCTTATTTCATTTTGATGAAATAAAATATTCTCTTACATGTTGCGACGCATATTATACTGAGAGAAAAATATACATATTTCTCTTATTTGATGATGCGGAAGCTAATGTTCATATAAAAATCAGTATTACAACATTGATTGGAAGCTCTGGAAAAGCTAATCTATTATTATCTGGGAGATGAAATTGGCTATAAATAATTCATTATTTTGTACTAAGTCTCAAAGAAACTTATTAAGTTTCGAAGCTATTTGCCAAAATGATTATTAAATTGAGACTACAAAAATGATCAAAGTAAATGTCTATACATCACTATAGAAGTGTTATATATTTTCTCCCAATTTGTACTACATGAATATTCGCATGGTTGAAACACATGCTTGGGTAAATCAAGTGAACATTGATTCCGATAGTTTTATTACTTGGCATGACCGGTTGGACAATCCGGATCAAGTATGATGCGAAAAAAAAATTTATTGAAAATTCAATTGTCATCCATTGAAGAACCAGAAGATTCTTCAATTAAATGAATTTTCTTGTGTTGCTTGTTCTCAAGAGAAATCTATTATAGATATTCATCAGCTAAAGTTGAGATTGAACACTCTACATTTTTAAAATGTATAGAGGGTGAAATATATGGGCCCATTCATCAATCATGTGAACTATTCAGATAATATATGATTTTAGTAGATGCATCTATAAAGTGGTCACATGTATGTTCATTATGAACTTGCAATTTGGTGTTTGCGAGATTGTTTGCTCAAATAATGAGATTAAGACCATAATTTATGGATTATAAGATAAAGACCGTTTATCTTGATAATGCTGGTGAATTTACATCTCAGGCTTTATGATTATTGTATAACAACTGAGATCATAGTTGAATAACCTGTTGTTCATGTTTATATCCAAAATGGTTTGGTAAAATTATTTATTAAATGTCTCCAATTAATAGCTAAACCATTGTTTATTAGAACAAATCATCATTTGTACGCATCAAGCCAAAAGGTTGTCATAAATTCTCCCTATTACAATTGACTTATGGTCAGAAGCAAAATATTTATCATCTTAAATTTTTTTGGATGTGCGGCTTATGTTCTAATTGCTCCACCACAACACATAAAGATGAGTTCCCAAATAAATTTGGGAATATATGTTGGATATAAATCTTCTTATATAATTCAATATATTGCCAATGATAGGAGATTTATTTAATGAATTAGTTTTTCCAACATGAGGGGGGAGAATAAACAGTTGAAAAAAGATATTGATTGTATTCATTATCATTATCTCATTAGATCCTCATATTGAGCATTGTGAATTTGAAGTTCAAAGGATAATGCAATAAATTTTATGAATCAACTGTCAGATTTGCTGACCTGCTAAGAGTTACTAAATCTCATATTCCAGCTGTAAATGCTCCAATTATATATTGATGTCCTAGCAGGACAATCTATTAGTACACATGAAATTAAACCACGTTTAAAACGTGCAAAATCAATCGGTTCCAAGGATAAAATCCTAAAAAAGGAAATGACTATAACCAGCAGAAGCAGTAGCCAAAGCTCAACCGAAACACCTAGCCTGGGTTCTGATACCAATTTGATATTCCCAGGTCTAATTTATAATTAGATTTATTGATTAACCTATATGATTATCAAATCGAAACAAGAATGCAGATTCACAATCGATAAACCCTAGCCTAACAAATCATTCGGTCATGTGATTTACCAAGAAAATTGGAAGCAAGAAGAAGAAGAGACACAGGGCGTTTGATGACGGAGTTCGGTTCTTTCGAACCTACATCTTCGGGACTCAAGACTGGAGTCCGATCCACTATAATCAATCAACAATTACAGAAAAACAGGGAAGAATAAGGGTACAGATGTCACCGTATATGGCAACCAAATTGGCTCAAGTCATCATCGAGTATCCCTCCATATCTGAGGAAGAAAAGCCCTCTCGAATAACTCCAAAGAACATACCAGAGAAGACAATTCACACAGCCAGAAACATAGCCAAGCCTTCACCGAAATGCCCAACGAAAGCCATCGAGTGTTCCTTTCCTTCTACTGAGCATCTTCTCTTTAGATGATACAAGGATCATACAAGACCAAGGATCAAAGATGAAGAACAAGGTAGAACGATGCCATAGCCAGAATTGCCAGAGCTCAGTTTGATTTCCCAATTCCAGAAACCCCCAAATCTGAATCGTGTTTTGCATACCCCTAATGAGACTAAACCGGCCAATGATATGATATACAACAAATGAACCAACTAGTTCAATAATAACCCAACTTGGAAAGGAAATTCCCAGATTAACCCTAACAAAGTTTCAACAATAAATATTTGACTAGGGACTTAAAGTATTGGCTTCCACTCAGACAAACTGCTGGTTCAGTAGCCTCTTTGAATCCAGCACATATTGCCTTAGCCACAACAGTTCTCTTCAGCTTCCTGCACACCAAGCAAAAATAAGTTTCAGAATCCTGAGGATGCTGCTCAAATATTTAAAGAAGCTTGTAATAGCAAAACAAAAACGAATGATGAGAACTACCCAAACATAGGAAACGGAAGGAATCAGAACATGTTAACATAATGAATAATTCATTCACCCACAGTTTTTCCAGATGCAAAACATTGAGGAGATAATTGATTCCCAGACAAATATTATGATGAGTTGATACAGAATAGGCACTGCAAATCGACTTCAAAGACATGGTCATAGACAATTAAACGTTTTCTCATTGTACTGTGCATCTCACCATTACCCACCTGGAATAAGACTAAATCAAGGAACAAAAAGAAACAACTTTGAGAAACTCGATGAACTGAATCATACACATTTTTCTAGGGACATATATAAAATGGTGATGAATTCAGAGCCCAGTCTCACAAAAATTTCATCACTTCTTGTGATCAACCATTTTATGATACAGACTATGGTTAATTTTTGTAAGGGTAATCTGGGTATTTTACATGTATTAAGTTGGTTTGGTTGAACCGGCTGGTTCACTTGCTTGTATATGGGGCTTTTGGGCTGGTTCAAACCATAACTTGCAAACACGAGTTGGGCTGATTTGGGGCTTTTCTAAGCTCTCTCTGCTTTCGTCTCTGTACTTCGATCGTGAAGGTTCTTGGAGGAGATTTCAAAGGGCTTGTGTTCAGCATGGAGAAAGGGAGACTTGATGGAGGTTTGAGCATCATTGGTTGCCATATACGGTTATTATTGTACATTTCTTTTCCCCTGACGTTTGTAAGTTTTTACAAACCATAGTGCATGGATCAGATTCTATCTAGAGTCCCAGAGATGTAGGTTCAAAAGAATTGAATTCCGTAATCAATTCTCTTGTCTTCTTCTTGCTTAGATTAGGTAATTTACATAGTCTAACACCAACCGGCAATCACAGATTGGCATCAGAGCCTTGTGACAGGTGATGAGATGAAATCAAATTAGGGTTTATGTATGGTTTTACATATAATTTGATTGTTTGATCTCATACGGCATGTAGGTTTATTGCAATTTTTAATTTCTGGTTATACATATATGCTTCTGCTGCCGTATAACCTATCTATATGCATTCGGTTCATATGTATGACTTGGTTTTAATTTTGTAATTAGGTTAACCTATGTATGAGAAGCAATTCTAATATGTTTAATGTTTAATTAATCACTTTTTATATGTTTGCTAGAAATTCATATAAAAGACTGCATTATTATATTCGGTTGTTAACATTGGCACTTTATTTGGTTTGTATTGGCTTATTATGTTAACAATTGTTTGAATTAATGCTGCTAAATTTTGTATGTTATTAGCCAATAAAGTGTGATTGATTAATGCTTGATTATTATAATCTTTCTTGTTCAGAAGTGGATATCAGTATTGTGAATTAATTTTCTTGTATATATTGATTAGTGTGATTTACCTTCTCCAAAGTGGAGTTTAGCAAGAGATTGAGTCTACCAGGGGAGGATTCTCCTCCCAGTGTGGTTACCACAAGCTCTAGTAGAGCTGTAGGTCCAAGTGAAAATCCTAGGTACCTAGATTTGGGAGTTCCAATGGAGATTTCCAGAGTAGACATAGAGAAATTTGATGGGACTGGGGATTTTGGAATATGGAAAGGAAAAGTCAGGGCTCTCATGGCACAATAGAAACTCCTTAGGTCTATAGATGATCCTGATGCTTTCTTTGAAAGCATTGATCTTGTGTTAAAGACTGAGGTGATGGAGAAAGCAATTGATTGCATGCTCTGGAACATCACTGATAGTGTCATTAGATGTCTAGATGAAGAGGATAACACCCCTATCAAAGTCTGGACTAAACTTGAAAAAATTTATCAGAAAAAGAATTTAGGTAATAGGATTTATTTAAAAGAAAGGTTGTATGGTTTTAAAATGGATCCTACTATCAGTCTAGACCAAAATCTAGATATGTTTAAGAAGTTAGTTCAAGAGTTGGCCAGTACTGGGGAGAAGAGTAAATTAGATGATCAAGACCTGTCTATCATCTTGTTAAATTCTCTGCATAATGATTATCTTGTTGTTAGGAATTTAATTAAATATACTTGTCAAAACATTACCCTTGACCAATGTAATGATGCCTTAAAGAATAAGGAGTCAGAGTTGTTGGTTTCTAGTAAGACTAAGAGAAGTAGGGAAAATTTCTTTGTCAAGGGCAAGGGCTCTTACAATTAGGGAAAACCCAAGGGTGGGGGTAAGGGTAATGACAATCATGCTAATAGCAATAAGGATAATAATTGGGATAATATATCTGATTCTAGCACCAGGAGATGTTATTTCTGTAAGAAAACATGTCACATTAAGAAACATTGTTTTGCATACAAAAGAAAATTGAAAGAAAATGAGATGTCTAATTGTGATATGCCTTCTTTTAGTGGTGGTCAAGAAAATGTGTATGAGGTCTTTTGATGACCTAGGTGCTTTCCTTGGTAGCATAGACATTGTTTTGAAGACCTAGTTATTTGGGTTTCCATTAGATGCACACTTTGGTTTATCCTATTTTGTTCCTTTGTACAAGGAGTGGTCTATTTATCTTTAAGGTGTTATGCTTGTGTAAGGAAGTAGTTATTTAATAAATCTGAGACAACATGCTTGTGTAAGGAACTATATGCTTTATTGTGTGAGAAGTTTTGATCAATTATGATAGTGTTGGCATGTTAATTATTTGTTGTTGTTTTGTATTCTCACAGATGCTCTTATTTGCATTGGTATACATGTCTGACTGAGTTTTGAAATGCTAGAGTGGTAATAGGTGGTGTTGACATGTGTGAAACTGTTCAGTACAGTTGGATTGCACACATGAGGGTTCCTATTTTACTTGTATAGCATTAGATGTATCCCTGGTGTTTGGAGAGGTTTGGTCTCCATGTTCAGGCTAGATAGTGCTGGTCTTGACACAGCTGTTGTCAAGAGGGTGTGTCCTCACATGTTGTTGAGGTTCACATGAGATTCAGGGGATATGGTCTGTCAGCTTGTATGGTTTGAGTGGGAGTAGTTATTTTGAAATTGTCAGATTTATGGACTTGTCTGGTACGATGACTTACATCAGTTTTGTTTGCTTGATTATATCATGTTAGCAGTTGGATTTTTATGGCCATTATAATTTGTGATTAGACATCTTCACATTTAGTTGGAGTCTTATTCATTATTTGTGTTTTGTGAGTTTGATCTTGTATGATCAGAGTTGTTGAGTCTTATGGAATTTACTTCTTTTCTTGGCTTTGGTTGGTATCTATTCTAGGTAACCTGGATATGTCTAGTTGTTGACTTGTGCCCTTCCTTATGGTGAGTAGATGGATACCTAGTTGAGTAGTGGTAGTAGACCAATGATGGATTAAGAGTGGGATTGCCTTTTGGGTTTGTCTAAATAATTTTCATCTATGTTGTTAAATGTAAGACTATAAGAGTATTTGTGATCCTAAGTTACTCCCTTCATTATTTTATTGGGTAATTTGATACTTGTTGTCTTTCTTTACACTCATGTAGAAGATAGAACTATTTTGCAACTTCTTTAGTATCCACTTTATTTTTATAAGCCTTGGTATGAAGAACATGGTAGAATACTGAACCTTTTCCCATAAAGTATTTTTAAAGAAAATCTCAAATTTAATAAAACAAGATTAATTATGCACCAAACACTACAGTTTAGTCAATACACCAATATTTTCAATACAACTTCAAAATTTTTAATTGTTTGTAAGACATTTCAAATATTCAAATTAATGACTAACCATTTAAAGATGCAATTTATTTTTCTAATGACTTGTTGAATGTTAATGTAGCAAACATAATGATTTGTTGAATGTTTATGTAGCAAACATTAGACATGCACTCTGAAGCTACAACAACAACAATTGTTGGGGAGAATGAACCATTCTTTTCCCAAAGAGCTCTGGAGATCATAACTCTACTATTGTATGTATCTACTGGTGGAATATTTGGTTTCTTGCAAGTTCAAAATGCAAACCAAAAAATTAATCCAGCATTACACATCATCTACATTATTTGCAATGTATCCTTTGGTGCATGGACCTTCATAGGGATCCTACATTTGATATTTGATACTTGCTCTTGCCCACCAGCATTTTGCAAGGAACGCTCTAATACTTAAACTAGTGATGGGTATTTCATTGGTTTCGATAATGTTAAATGCTGGCTTGGCACTAGCTTTCAATTTCAAAAAATGTTCCACTTCTAGTTCCTAGGGAATTCACCTTCTAGCATTAATACCATAACCAATAGCAGTACTTTTGTTGGATGGTATTCCATAGGGTGAATGACATATTTTATGTAAGAAGAAACTTGAAGCATGTTTTTCGTATGTAATTTTTTTTTGTTCCACGTTGTTACCTCAGTTGTACATAATCTTATTTCAGCTTGTATAAAGAGTTTTATGCACCTTGAATTGAGTTAGGCAAGTTATGTCCTCATTGTACCTCGTTGATCCTTGGCAATGGAAATTTTATTTATTTATTTATTTATTTTATACAACATCATTTCTTGATTTTGAAGATATATGGCTCATATTAGGTCCTAGATTTCATTTCTTTTTTTTCTCTAATGTATAAGTAAAGTCATCTATCTTATTCACCAAAAATAAAGAAATAGTAATAACCTCTTCTCATAATAAAAATTATAAAACAGTGGATATTTACTAAATGAAAAGTATAAAAATGATCCAATTTATTATTGTGCCTTTATTAAAGGATATGGATCTAATTTTAGTAAGTGTATATGATGATGATTTAAATATCATTGAAATTCCTGAAGAGCTTCCAAAAGCAGTATACTATTTGAAGAAAGAATTTGAAATGAAAAATCTTGGAGAGACAAAGTATTGATCATTTAACGAATAGAATATTCGTTCATCAATTAACTTCTATAGAGAAGGTTTTGAAGCTATTTTTATATGAATAAAATATATCCATTGAGTACCCCAATGGTTGTAAGATCGTTTAACATAAATAAAATATTCATTTCAACCCCATGAAAATATGAAGAACTTACTGGTCTTGAAGTACCATATCTTAGTGCAATTGGGGCATTAATGTATCTTGTTGATAATACACAATCGGATGTAGCATTTTCTATAAGTGTATTAGCAAGATTTATCTCTTCTCCAATACGAAGACACTGAAATGTTATAAAACATATATATTTCAGTATATTCGATAAATTATTGACATGATATTATTTTATGAATGTGGACATCAACTTACTTATTATGCAGATGCAAGATTTTTATCTGATCTATATACAACTATATCTCAAACAGGCTATTTATTCACAAGTGAATGTTAGCTATTTGATTTAGATCAATGATACAACACATTCAGGAAGCATGCAGTTTTCTACTAGAATAAGGGGTTTGAACAATATTATATGAAGATTATGCTGCATGCATAGCTCAATTGAAGGGATGATACATCAAAGGAGATAGAACGATACATATTTCACCGAAATTCTTCTTCACTCATGATCTTCAACAAAATGGTGAAATCGATGTTCATTGAATTCGTGCAATTGATAATTTGATAGACTTATTTACAAAGGCATTGCTTACTTCAAAGTTTGAGAAGCTGATACATGATATTGGAATATGCGTATTCAAAGATACTCAACGATGTTATCATCAGGGGGAGTAAAATACGTGCTGCACTCTTTTTCCCTTCACCAAGGTTTTGTCCCACTGGGTTTTCCTGGTAAGGTTTTTAATGAGGCAGCTATCAATACGTATTATTTAGATATGTATACTCTTTTTCCTTCACTAAGATTTTTTCCCACAGGGTTTTTTCTTAGTAAGGTTTTAACGATGTACATTATCTATTGATGGACATCCAAGGGGGAGTATTATAAATAATATTGATTATGGATATCCATCACCTCCCCCCCCCCCCAATAGACAATACTTCCAATTGAAGATCTCAAGCACTTCACAGCATACAATCTTGGTGAGTCACATTCCCATCTTAATTGAAGATTACAGTGATCTCAACACACAATGTTGGCAGTCAATATTTCCATTCTATGCACCTTCTATCTTGGGTGGCAATCTATCTTTCCATATCAATAATATCTTATTGTGTGTAAAAATCATATATTGTATTTTTTTGTAGACTCTGATATTTTCATATTAGAGTAGATGTTCCTTCTACTATAAATATGTAATGCACTCAACTGAATGGACTAGTTCTGATTGAACTCATCTTGTCTTTCTTCTTTGTATTCTATATTTTCTCTTTATTTTATAACAGAATTGAAATTTTTTCCGTAATCACCCTAATAGTTAAACTACTAAATTACCCTCAATTAAAATAATTATTAAAAACCAAAATATCATAGTTAAAACCTAAATTATCTTTAATTATTAAAAGCCCAACATATCTTTTTTTTTTTTTTTAATTTATCAAACAATTAAAAAAAAATACTACAATCAAGTAAAATTAAAAATGCAATTACAAAAAAACGGTATGTTGATAAAATTAAACCCGTACTACTATTTTGGGTTTTTTTAATTGATTGATAATTTTTTTTTAAAAGGGTATGTTGGTCTTTTAATAATTAAAGATAATTTAGATTTTAACTGTCGTGTATTGGTTTTTAATAATTATTTTAATTGAGTGTAATTTAGTATTTTAACTGTTAGGGTGATTACGGTAATTTAAAGTTTAAATAAAAAATATATATATTTTTAGACAAGGGTAGTTTGAGGTTTTAGAAAAATATTTAAAGATAAAAGTTAAATTTAACCGAAAAAGTTAACAGAGGGGAAGTAAGTGATATTATCCAACTAAGAGGGGGTGTAAGTGCTATTTGTCCGGCTAAGAGAGGAGGTAAGTGATATTTACCCTATTTTTTTTATCTTCTTTGAATTACTTATTGGAGTTCCACTAGATAGATAAGAAGAATTTCAAGACAATAGAAGTAGAAATCAGCCTTCCAAGATGTGCTACAACCTTGATTCTCCAAATTTCAGGTTCTGCTTCTTCCCTTCACGCCACGAGTGAGGTGTTTCATAAAATTTATAATGGCTAATCCAACAAGTAAAATTAGGACAAAAGCAATGCTTCAAACAAAGATGCAGATCAACGAGGGAAAGATTGCAAACAAAGAATGTTAGGCCTTGCAAGAGACACCATATACCAAGTAAGGGTGGAAAAGAAGAATAATGCATAAGATTGATTGTTCACTTAGTTTGGTTCAAATGAACTAACATCTCTAGAATTCAGTTTTGAGAGCTCAATGCATTATCAAGAAGCCTGTAACTTTACAAATACATCCCAAACCTGTGAATCGTATGAATCTCGCTACCCTAAAACCCCAAAGAAATTCTAAGATTACAGCCGCAAACAACCCCTATTACAAGACGATATAGGAAGCCCTAGAACCTTAAAACACTTCCCTAAACTTCATTATTACAATATGTGTCGATTGACATTGGCATTGGCTCAAAATAAGTACAAAAAGAGACTAAAAAAAATACAATTGAGCCACAAAAATAAAACCAGCCAGGGAAAATCACGAAGTAACCAAGAAGATATCCTTGTAGGAATTTTAATAATTGTCTATTTTGGTTTCCAGTAAACTGTTGTCTAATCAGACCAATCAATCAAAGTTGGCCAATAAATTAGACATTGAAATTGGAACTGATCAACCCTATAGAGACAAAATAATTTATTTTTATCTATAGATCAATTCGATACTGTTAATGACTAAAATAGTCATTCTTCCCTAACAAGCCCAACCAATGGGTTCAATACAGCTGTCTCGACCATAGTGATAGTGGCCAGTCTGACCATCATGTTAAGGGAGCCCGATCTAGGTAAACTTCTATCACTTGTCAACTACCTAGAAGGATAAGTCAGGTAAAGAACTCTTCGTAGAGTTACTTTCCTAATATAACTCTTCTTGGAGTTATATTCTGAGTCTAACCCTAACATCTAGAACTATATAAACACCTCAAGCAGGCATAAGAAAGTAGGTATTCATATTTTGTGTGATTAATTACTTGAATTCTCTATTGAGTAGTTGTGATCATATCTCATTAGTACTGACTTGCTCGTCGTAGACATACCTCAACTCCCCAAGGTCGAGCACGTGTTTTGCAGGAACTTGACAGGGAAGGACGAGCATGATTTCGTATCAACAATTGGCGCCGTCTGTGCGAAACGCATCAAGAAGCCATGGTGCAAACAAGATCGATGCTTAGAGACAACAACAAGAACGGAGATGAAGTGAACAAAGAAAATCCTCCCCAAAAAATGGCGGAGATTCCTCAACAGAAGGAGCAACTGAATGAATTCGCTACTGTCAATCAGATTGATGAGCTCCAAAAACAAATCTCATCTCTGAACGAGCTGGTCAAGATGAGGATGCGTCATCTAATCGCCCCGGGAGCAGGTCACAGGAAAACTTAATCATTTACGGAGGGAAGCAGACATGAACTACAGAAAGCAAAAGAGAAGATGGGAGAAAAGTCTTGAGCATCGAAGGAGGCAATTCAGGAGGAAAATCCTCCAATCGACGAAGACAAAGATCGAGGAAGTAGCACCAATCCAATAAAAAATCCAAAGGACAAAAGCAACAACAATGGCCCAAGTAAGCGTGAGGAGCATATGAGTAAACGTATCGAAGAATTGGATGAGAAGTTAAAAAAATTGAAAGATCCTAGCAAAGATGAACTATTTACTGTTTTAAAAGAGGATCCTTTCGTCAAAACCATCTCAGAAGCAGAGATGCCAAAAAGCTTCAAATGCCCTACCTTCACTACGTTTGATGGCTCACGATGTCCAAGACATCACATCATGCATTACAAGTCTGTCATGTCCTCATACAGACACAATGAAGCGGCTATGTGTCGAAGCTTCCCTGCCTCTCTGATCAGAGCAGCATCAGATTGGTTCTTGGCACTTCCAAGCGGCTCGATCAAAAGTTTCGATCATCTAGGTTGGGTGTTCCTATTGTGCTTTCAAAGCGGAGTAGGTACCAAAAAGAGAGAAGATACTTTATTTTCTATAAAGCAAGGTCAAACGGAGTCCATTCAAAGCTTTCTCCAAAGATTCAACAATCTAACCATGCAAATTGAAAACTTGGATGAAAAAATTGCTTTCCATGCATTGTACCAGGGACTTAGCCAAGAAGCCTTGCTTGAACGACTATTGCTAGATATGCCAAAAACATATACAGATTTAGTCGAGAGATGCCACAAACAAGCAGAGATATCAAAAGCCCTAGAATCCCGAAAGAGAGAACTTAGGGTTGAGAGGAGAAACAACAGAGAAAGAGTCCCACCGACCAGGATGTTAGGGTTAAGTTTGACCAAGCCTGGTCAAGCAAAACCCCCTCAAACATCACGAGGGTAGTTATCTACCGCTCAATACAAGAATGTCAGAAATTTTGATGCAAATCAAAGATCAGGGACTTCTCAAATGGCTGGGAAAAATTAACGCCCCACCAAGTGAACGTGATAAAAGAAAATTCTACGAGTTTCATAAAGATCATGGTCATTGGACGGATGATTGCAGAAACCTGAAGATAGAGATTGAAAATTTAATCTCACAGGGACAACTAAAGAAATACGTCCAAACCAAGCAGGGAGCTCGACCACAAAACAGGTCCGGTTGGAAAAGAGAAAGGCCGGATAATCGAGAGGGAAGAAGGAGTCCGACCAAACTCCAACCATAGGTGGAGGACAACCAAAGAAAGAGAAGTCCAATATACATGATGTTTGGTGGCCCAACAGAAGAATCGAGCTGACAGGCAAAGAGAAAAGCATGATATATTGGTAATACTGAAACCAATAGAAAGATATCAGCAGAGCCTATCACTTTTCCCTCCAAGGACATACAGGACATCGTGATTCCTCATGACAATGCTCTAGCAATCAAAGTTACCCTGGCAGGAACCGAGGTTCATAGAGTCCTACTAGATACCAGATCTTCAGCAGATATATTATCATTGGAGGCCTTCAGAGAATTGAAATTAAGGGATGATATGTTCATTCTGTGTGAAACTCACCTTTACGGGTTCACAAGATCATCCATCCGAGCAGAAGGTACTATTCGGCTAGATTTGCGGATTGGAGAACATCCGAGAGATAGGGTTGTGCAATCCAATTTTATGGTTGTACGAGACCTATCAGCATACAATGTTATTCTTGGACGACCAAATCTTTGTGCGCTCGAAGCAGCAGTTTCTTCTTTACACATGAAGATGAAATTCCCGACCATAGAAGGAATTGGAGAATGCACGGTCGATCAGAAATCTAGCCGACAAAGCTACAACAATTACATGCGAAAGAAGGCAAGGATGAACTCAACAATGTTTGTTGAAGTCAGGGATGACTGAGATGAAGAAACTTTGCAAAGAGCCGAGCCAGTTTAAAAACTTGAAAGAATCTGCCTCAATCCTGACCAGAAAGCCCGAGGCACCATGATCGGATCAGAGCAAGAAGCAGATTTCAAATCCAAGCTCATTCACTTTTAGAAAAAATTCGGAGGTATTTGCTTGGTCGGTAGAGGATATGCCAAGGATAGACAGAAAGGTGGCCGAACACAAACTATGTATCGATCCATGGGCAATTTTAGTCGTGCAAAAAAGAAGGAATTTCACTATTGAGAAACATGAAGCCATCCAAACCAAGGTACAAAAACTAAGACAATCTGGTTTTATAAAGCGCACCGATCACCCAACTTGGTTAGCCAATGTGGTGATGGTCAAAAAGGCAAACATGAAGTGGTGAATGTGTACAGATTATACAAATCTCAATAAAGCCTGTCCAAAAGATTGTTACCCACTACCAAGAATTGATCTTCTTATAGATGCAACTGCTGGACATGAAATGCTTAGCTTTATGGATGCTTATTCAGGATACAATCAAAACCTAATGCTTCCAGATGACGAGAAGCACACAGCTTTCATGACGGACAGGGATAGCTATTACTATAAACTAATGCCATTTGGTCTCAAAAATGCTAGAGCAACCTACCAAAGGGCGGTAAACAAAATCTTCATAAAATCAAATTGGTCGGAACATGGAGGTGAATGTAGATGATACGCTTGTAAAGAGCATCTCAGAGAGAGACCATTTGGTTGGCCTGACAGAACTGTTTGAAGTGCTTCAAAAATATAGGATGAAGCTTAACCTTGACAAATGTGCCTTCAGGGTATCTTCTGGAAAATTTCTTGGCTTCATGGTATCTCAGAGGGGAATTGAAGCCAATCCAGAGAAGATAAAAGAAATCTTGGACATGAAACCACCAAGAAACATCAGAGGAGTCCAATGTTTGACTGGTCGGGTAGCAGCGCTGAATAGATTTATTTCCCGATCAGGGGAAAATGCTTACCTTTCTTTAAAGCATTGAAACAGGTAGCCAATCAAAAAAGCTACATCTGGAACTAGGAGTTCCAAAGCGCATGCGAAGAGTTAAAAGAAAAATTGTCACGACCACCTCTACTCGTGATGCTGACCAACAAGAAGGAGCTACAAATATACTTGGCCGCATCATCGGTTGCCGTTAGTGCAATACTCGTTCAAGAAGAAGGTAACATACAAAAACATGTCTATTATGTTAGTCATATTTTGAATGATGCAAAAACTCGCTACCCAGAAGTGGATAAGCAAGCATTGGCACTAGTCATGGCAGCTAGAAAACTCTGTCCATACTTCCAATCTCACCCTATTGCAGTGATAACAAATTTACCTCTGAAAAAGATTATACACCAACTAGACTTGGCAGGGAGATTGGTGACATGGGCAGTAGAATTGAACGAACATCAAATAAAGTTCAAACCCCGACCAAGTATCAAAGCTCAAGCCTGGGCGATTTCATTATTGAAGCACCAGAGTTCGACCAGAAAGAAATTGAGCCTGTTCCAAAATCAACTAAGAGATGGATCTTGTTCGTTGACGGATCCAGCAATGCACAAGGAAGTGGAGCATGCCTATTGATAAAGAGCCCTGGAGGATTTGAAATAAAATACGCCCTTCGTTTCAAATTCAAGCTTCTAACAATGAAGCCGAATACGAAGCTATTTTAGCAGGCTTAAGAATTGCTAAAGCTCTAAGCATTCAACATTTGGAAACAAAAAGCGACTCACAATTGATCGTAAATCAAGTAAAATGAGTCTACGGATCCAAGGAAAGTAGGATGGAGAGATATCTAAAACTGGTCAACAATTACAAACAATACTTCAATGATCTGGAAATCGTTCAAGTACCAAGAGAAGAGAACGACCAGGCAGACTCACTATCCCGCTTGGCCACAAAAGGCATGAATGTTGGAACACCAGTGGTTTGTTTGGAAGAACTTTCAAGCCCAAGTATAATTATGGTCGACTACATGCAAATATCAACCGAGCAAGGATAGATGGAACCGATCATACACTACCTGGAGAACGATCAACTTCCGGAGGACAAAAAATTAGCCCAATCAATATAACAAAGAGCAGCTCGGTTCATGATCAGAGAGGGGCAACTGTACAAAAGATCCTTCACCCAACCACTTCTAAGATGTCTAGGACCACTAGAAGCAACAAAAGGTCTAATAGAAATACATGAAGGAATATGCGGCGCCCATGTAGGAGCTCGGACGCTGGCCAACACAATTCTACGTCAAGGTTTCTATTGGCCGACCTTGGAAGAAGATGCGAAAGACTTCGTAAAGAAATGTGACAAGTGCCAGGTGCATGCAAAAGTCTCTCACACACCTTCAATCCCCTTGAAATCAGTGTTGTCCCCTATACCCTTCGCAAGATGGGGAATTGATTTGGAAGGAAAATTACCAAAAGCATCAGGAGGAAGAGAATACTTAGTAGTGGCGGTGGACTATTTTACAAAATGGGTCGAAGTAGAATCCCTAGCAACCATTAATACCGAGCATATGAAATGCTTTATCAAACACAACATATTATACAGGTATGGAGTTCCAAAGATCTTGGTAACCGACCATGGAAAACAATTTGAGAATGCAGCCTTCATAACATTTTGCAAAGAGCAAGGGATTGAACATAGGTTCTCGTCGGTAACTTATCCTCAAAGTAATGGCTAGGTTGAAGTTACTAACAGGACTATGCTGGACGGACTCAAGAAAAGGCTCAACCAGCTCAAAGGAAAATGGGTGGACGAGCTACCCAGTGTACTGTGGTCATACCGAACAACCCCTAGAACGATCATAGGAGAATCACCATTCCGGCTAGCCTACCGGAGTAGAGGCAAAGTCCCAGTGGAAGCTCAAGTCAGGTCACTTCGGGAAAAAGAATTCAAAGAAGAAGAAAACATCGAAGGGATGAAAACCAATCTGGATCTAATTGATGAAGTAAGGGACAAAGCACAGTTTCAACTCGAAGAATCACGACATATTACAATGCAAAAGTTCGGAACGAACAATACTTCTCCGGCGAACTCCTACTACGTCGAACAACAGCTTCAGATCCAACCAATCAAGGGAAATTATCCCCAAACCATACATAGTCATATGTCAAGTTGCTCCAAGAGCGTATCACTTACAAGATCCAGAAATGAACGACAGGATCCCTCGATCATGGAATTCAAACAACCTTCGAAAATACTATCAATAAGCATAGTTTCCACGAAGGTCACAGATACTTCAAATTTGTTATTTACTTCAATTTTGTTATTTACTTCAGTATATAGTCACTATGGGAAATTTCAAACCATAAAACTTCAATTTTACTTCATCAAATGAATGAAAACGATCATGTTATGATCTTTACATCAATTCAGCTAACTAGGTAGAAAAGCCCTAAGCTCATTAGGCAAAATATCCCTAAGTTCATTAGGCAGAAAATCCCTTAGTTCCTTAGACAAACAAAAGCCCTAAGCAACTCAAGCATAAAAAACTTCAACGAATTTTCATCATACTCAAGTTACAATGCCCGGGGGGTAGTTGGTTATAACCGAGTAATTATTGATGAACAATCACTTGGTCATATGACCGAACAAACTCTTTACTGAACTGTATGCTTTGAACGATGAAAAGTTATTTCATGTGACTGAACAAAGCTTTACCGAGCAGTGTGCCCATGATAGCATACTACAACCGAGCAATACCCAATATCGAGCAATTTACAGTTCCGAACAAAGGTACTTCAAAAGGTCCTATCACGTCACATAGCAAGATTATTATGGCAAAACTACCGAACAAAGGTACTTGCATATACCGAACAAAGATACTTGATATACAAAAAACATCATCATATACAAAAATATCATTGTTTCAAGACCGCCATAGGCAATAAAAAGCTTCAAAAGATTGATGGTCGGTAATTTGGAAGGGTGATTACTCGGTTACTACATCTACTGAAGATTTCTGGTCGGCTTTAGGAGTGTTTATTGAAGGACCAGCTTGATCTTCCTCCTCAAGGGCCGGCTCCCAATCGGAGTCCAAAAATTCCTGAACGTCCACCTCCTTAGGCGAAGAAAAAACCTTCTTACTCACCGCCCAAGCCGGCCTAGGAACCTTCAAATCATCATAGATGCTTGGATCAATATATCTTTCTAACTTCTAAAGATCAAGTCCTCGGAACTCCCCGATGATATTGGCAAAAGCACTACGCCGGCCATACTTAAATCCTGGGGCAGCAACCTTGGCAATGTATTGTTGACATCCCTTCGTGCGGACCCATCTCCGAATTACTTAGTGACGTAAGTCATTGGAAAGATCTTTGAATGTGGTCGACGAAGCCTGAGCAAGTTGATCGATCAGATCCTTGATGAATTGCTCTTTTTCAATCTTCTCTTGCTTGGCAGATGTAAGAGCTTCATCCTTACCTTCCATTGCTTTCTTAAGCTCTTCCACTTCTGATCTGAGGGCAGACGCTGGATCTTCGGCATATTTGGCTCGAGCATCAGAGATTGCCTTCTCTTCCTGCATCGAAGTTTTCTCCCCGAGCAAACTCTCTAGTTGGGCACCCATACCTTTAACTTTCCCTTCAAGTAGATGGATGGCAGACAAATCTCTCCAAGCAACCTCCAAATTCCCTACCCACACTTGAGTCAAAGCACAGACCAACCTGGCGAAAGAAAAGTTATTTGTGAGAAACTAAATAAAAAATAACAAGGAAAGTTACTTGGGAGAAAAAAAAATATTTGCCTTGTCATAACATCTTGCGTTCAGGAAGATCCAATATCTGTTAAAAACTTTTGGTCTACAGGAAGTATGACTCCCAGCAACCACTCCTTGGCTACTGCAGTCCCATCTTTCTGGTTATTTAAAACATGGGAGTAAAAAGTAAGCGACTAGGATGGAAGATGAACAAGGGAGGTGGTGATCCGAGTAAATTAAGGTTCGGGGGGAGGGGAAGAGGGTAAAGCATCATCCTCTCCCGAACCGGCAACAAAAGACAAGGACGCCTTTTTCTTGTGCGGCCGAGGTGGCAGGTCAAAAACACCTTTGGATCTCTTCGAAGCAGAGGGGGACAAAATGGGCTTACTTCTATTAGAATGAACTCGATCTGGCTTGGTCAATACCCTGGGCTTCAGCCTCTCGTCAGCTGCTCGAGCACAAGCTTCAGGATTCAATTTCACTAAATCAAAATATGTACATCGTTAGTCCCGACCAAAGTAACATGTTCACAAATCACAAATCAAGGAAGTATAACTCACCGGGAAGGAACCCCCAATGGTGCAGCACATTGGGGTATTCCGGACAGTGGCCATGAACGGCAAACATGTTCTTGTCCTCGGAATGAAGCCGAAGAATTCACTCCTTGGCGCGCTCCTCGGCCTCAGCCAAAATAGGAAATCATTTGATCCTTGAGCTGGACCACTCACCCAATACACAGGAAAAGTAGGTTTGGTAGGTGGCCAGACAAAGAAATATTTGGGTCGCTATCCTTTTGTATTTGACGGGAGGGTACCAGTTCCAACGAAGTTTCCTTCCCAACCACATTGGGAAGACATCCATTTAGACAAATAAAACCATCCATCTTGTTCTTTCTTCTTCGTCATGAAAAAGTGAAGAAACAAAGGAAAAGATGGTCGGACCTTCACGTTCTTACCCTGACAGAAACCCCAAAAACATATGACATTCCGTCAGCTATTCAGCACAAACATTCCTGGGCACATTCTAAAGTGATTCATTATCTCTCTAAGAGGGAGTGGACGGGAAGACAGAAGCCACTCTTAAGAGCAAACTCTCTGGGCCGAGGAGAATTCGCCTTTTCATCTGAAGTCGGGACACGGAGAATATAATCAGTGGGCATCTCATACTTCTGACGGAGATAGTCCAATCTCTCTTCGGTCATCAAGGAAGGAAGGAAGTCAGGACCAGTGGAATACGGATCGTAATCTATATGGTCGGGAGTGAGATCTTTGTTCTTCTCTATTGTATATTCCTCTAAAGACAGACTATCTTTCCATCTTTTTCTCTCAGACTTAAAACGTGCCCGAGCACTTTGGGCGACTACACTAGGTTGAGACTCAACATCTACTTCACCATCGTTACTAGTAGGCTCACGACCAGAAAATGTTTCACGAGTTTGTCGGACCTACCACTAGAACTTTGACCGGGATGTGCGAGGTGCTCGGGGTTCTTATCAACCACAGATGTGTAAACAAAAGGCCCCTCTTCTAAATCTTTCCTAGGTCTCACGACTACAAAGCCTTTCCTCACTACTACCATGGTTTTCTAAAACGATAAAGGAAAGTTGCAGCAAAAAGGAAAACATCAACAAAAACAGAAAACAGAAGAAAAAAAAGCGTATAAGGTGCTGTTGGAAAAAACCGCATAATATTTGTGATAACTCTATGAAATAGAGTTAAGATTGATAACTTTTATACTTGAGATGGCTTGATTTAGGAGTATTTCGTCTTTGTTTTAGTGATAGTATTCATTAGGTGTTGTCTTATTTAGTCTTAACATGTTGCATTTTGTTTAGTTCATTATTGTCACCATTACATGAATTTCCCTTCTTTTTATGGATGAATTTGATTGTTTCTCTTTCTCTTGAAAATGTAGGTGAAGATTCATAATAGAAGAACCTGTCCTCTAACTTTGTTGTAGAGTTGTTGCTGCATTGCTACAACAACGGAGCTGAATATTCTCAGATCCAATTCAAATGGAATTGACCAGAAAGGGCTAACTTAAGTGGACAAAATTCTTGCAAATACATGATGGTTCTCAGCCCTTGATCTCAGGAGGAAAGTTCTAATCTTATGGCCAGAATCTAACCTAATGATTGAAGACATTTATGGAAGAAAGAGAAGAGAGGCAAAAAGGAGAAATGAACCACATTCGACCAAGGTGGGGGAATAGAGACTCAACTGAGAGGAGGGAAGATAGAACCAAAGCTGGAGCTCTTGTGGAAGCAAGGAGCTGCTGGAGTTGCTGATTTGTTGGAGAAGAAAGCTGGAGCTCATGTGGAAGCAAGGAGCTGCTGGAGTTGCTGATTTGTTGGAGAAGAAAGCTGGAGCTCATGTGGAAGCATTGAAGCCTTAGTTTCTTCTTGTTTTTATGACTCTATCTTCTTACTTTCTAGTCTCATGTCAACTATACTTGGTTTTATGCATTTGAATTCTGTTATGGGCTAAATCTTAACTGTGTTGGGATGATAGTAGTACCTAAACCTGAATTTTGATATGTAACTAATCATGTTTTCTTTAGTTTTATTGCAATCCACTTTATTGTTAATGAATTCAGCATGTTATATTGACTAATTTCAGTTCTTGAATGATCTTTCTTGAATGAATGTTATGATTTCATTAATTGGAAAATTAATGAAGTCTAGGTGTTTGTTGAATTCTGTGAGTTAGCATCATCTTTAATTAGGTTGTGTTAATTAGTAGGTTGGGTAGGAATACCCAATTACCTCACATTACCATTGATTGGATTGGGTTTAAATTGCATTCTTAATTCAATTCTTCATAGGAATATGCAGATGTTGATTTAGGATGCTAGCTTATGTGTATTGGAAAATACCATATTGCCATTCATTCCAAGTTCTTGATTTATCTTGGGGTTGTAGTATTGCTTTAGTATTTGTGTTATAAAATTCAGGGGAAGGGAAACTTGATTCCTAACACACTTGTCACTCATTAAGTTTCTTCCATTGCTTAATCTACATTTTAGATCCTTAGTTTTCTTTACCTGTCATTTGGTTATTTAGTTAGTCAATCACCAATCAACCTTGTTAATTTCATTTAAATCAATTTTACTTTTACATTGAAAGTTAAGGATATAATTCTCCGTGGGATCGATACTTTACTTATCATTTATTACTTGATTGCGATACGTATACTTGCGTAATATCTTGAGATACAAGCAACAATTTGCACTATACATTATTATGGAGGAAGAAAGGAAAGAACAGAAAGCTTACTGATTTAAGTCTTCACAAGCAGCGAAGCAAAAGCAGCAAGCAGCAAGCAAGCATGAAGGAAACTTCCAACGAAAAAGAGCAGCAGCAACTTCCGTACTCAACAAATTGCAAAGATGGAGAAGCATAAATGAAAAGAAGAAATGAAGAGGAAGAAGGAATTCATAAGAAGGAATGATCCAATCTAAGGGATCTAACAAGGTTATCCTCAAACGGCTCATATTAAAACATACACGAATGCCTATCCAATGGCTATCAAAGAAACAAATGGACGACGATCAAGAATCAACTTTTCATATTCGTAAGTGGATATTAATGAGACATGATGGATGTGACAAGTGGCAGACCTCACGCATACTTCGGAAATCGTGCTTTGATAAACGACAGCTACTTATGATTAAAATGTTACATCTTTTGAGATAAGAGGCATGCACGAACCGACCAAATACTTCGAGGTAGGGAACAAGATAATCCCTTGGGTCGAGCACACTGTCCTCGACTTCAAATGACTGGGGGGCTTATGTTAATGACTAAAATAGTCATTCTTCTCTAACCGGTCCGACTAGCGGGTTCAATACAGTTGTCTCGACCATAGTGATAGTGGCCAATCCGACCATCATGTTAAGGGAGCCCAATCTAGATAAACTTCTATCACCTGTCAACTACCTAGAAGGATAAGTCAGGTAAAGAATTCTTCGTAGAGTTACTTTCCTAATATAAATCTTTTTAGAGTTATATTATGAGTCTAACCCTGATATCTAGAATTATATAAACATCTCAAGCAGGCATAAGAAAGTAGGTATTCATATTCTGTGTGATCAATTACTTGAATTCTCTATTGAGTAGTTATGATCATATCTCATTGGTACTGACTTTCTTGTCGAAGATGTACCTCGACCCCCCAAGGTCGAGCACGTGTTTTGCAGGAACTTGACAAGGAAGGACAACAGGATTCCGTATCAACAGATACAAAGTCCAACATATTAATAATGAAATTGATTCCCCAATGAACTAAAAATAGAGTAATAAATACATTTTTATTTAAAAAACAATTTATTGTAATTATTTTTAGATGATATAAAGTGTACTTTTCCAATTTGTTCCTTTCTAGGATCAAACAAAGATATTTAATAGGCTACTTTTTTTTTGAGCCATTGTCTACCAAGTAATAGTGATTGGGGCCTACAAGCCCAGTGGGGGAGGGGAGGGGCAGGGGGGGAGATGTGGAAGGAGCAGAGGATCAAATACAAGACCTCCTTGGACTTTATGCATTTGTAAAGAGGCTACCACCCATTTTTCTAGAAGTGTTAGGGATAATGGATGCACAACTACGAACAGAGAAGAACTTCACGCAAAATACACAAGAGGGATTTAACGTGGTTTGGCAAAACCCTGCCTACGTCCACTAAAGAGAAAAAGAAGTTTCACTATTTCAGAAAACCTCACACCCACAAAGTATTACCCTTTGCTTTTCTTGCTTTTCTAGGTTATCTCATAGTGACTATTTATAGGGAAACTAAAACCCTAATCCCAATATAATTATAATTTTAACCCAGTACTAGTAATTGACCCAAACCCTATTTCAATTACAAATACAACTAAAACTATTATTACATGGACCCACAGAATACAAGACACCCAAACCCAACACACACCACACCTTTATAGTTTACAAGACTGTAAACTGATGTCTACCACTAAACTATATGGAGTATAATTGAAGTTACCATGAAACAATAATAATAATAATAATAATAATAATAATAATAATAATAATAATAATAATAATAATTATTATTATTATTATTATTATTATTATTATTATTATTATTATTATTATTATTATTATTATTATTATTATTATTATTATTATTATTATTATTATTATTATTTTATGAATGTGCTTCTAGCACAGTAGGTAGCACCCTCCTTGGCATAAAGTCCAAGGAGGTCATGGATTCTATCGTTCGTCTCTACCACACTTTTCCCTTCCCCTTGCCCCTCTGCCTAGGCATGCATGTGGGCCCCCAGTCACTATGACTACGATGGCAAAAAAGAACGCCTTTAAATTACAACATGTATCAATTTTTCTTATCAAACAATACTATTCAAACAAATGAGAACAACACACAAGCGTCCTAAACCCATGAATTGGATATGGGCCACTCTACTTTACCTAAAAGAGTGAGAGACCTCGGGGCTAGGGAGCGGGCTAACCCATTAACGCCTCTAGAAATAAAAACAAATACATAGTCTTTGAACCCTCTCAGTGGCGGAGCCAAGTTGGGACCGGAGGGTGCCATGGCCCCCCCGGATTTTTTGAAATTGTGAATATCCTTGTTTTTTCCCTTATTTCTCTATCTTTAAATGTGAAATACCACTCTTTGGCCCCCCTCCAAAAATTAAAAATAAAAATTTAAGATAAAGACGATGGGTACAAATGTCATTCATAATCTTAATCTAATGGTTGTCATTAAATCCCTAGTTTTAAGGAATAAAAGGTTAAATTTTAATTAAAAACTAACTAAAACCTAACTCACGATCCATGAATTTCTCCTTATATATTCTCTCCTATTTTCATTTTTATTTATTCTCTCATGAATCTCCTATTTTATTCCTATTTTTTCTCCTTTTTTTTTTCTCACACGTCTCACAAAATGTTGAAGCAGTTAGCAAACTTTAGAATTTTCCTAAATCTTCTCCACATCAAGTATTCACGCTCTCTTTCTCAAATTATTCCTTTCTCTCTCACACTCACGAATTTTCTATTAATTTACCTAATTTTTAATGTATAATCCACATTAAAATATAATAATATATTCTGAGATGGGACCTACAGTGGGTCCCACATTGGCCCACATACATTCGGCCCCCCCCCCCAATGTTCAATCTTGGCTCCGCCCCTGAACCCTCTCTCAGGTGTTTAGTATCCTCAACAATGGTTGAGGTCCAGAGTCTGCAACTAACGTTCACCTGGGAATTCAGCAAATTTATAACTTCTTCACAATTTGATTCAACCCTTACTAACGACCAACCAAGCTCCTTTACCAACAAAAGCGCTTCTTTAATCACCTCAACTTCCCCTTGGTTGAGGTCTAGAGACTACAACATTATCATGTTGATAATGAAATCTACACACCACTTTTCACATAATATATTCAAATTTTTTAAAAACTGCTTCTGTAATTTTATTTATTTATTTATTTATTTTTGTTGTTCTTTTCACTTCAAAACATCAAAATCAACCAGCCATGTAACCATTGTCGGCTATGTGATAAACTTATTGAATATAGAACATGTAATCAATCTTTACCCAAAAAAAAATGTAATCAATCATTTATTTTAGAAATAGTAGACATGTAAATCGAAATAATTTTGGACAAAAGTCACAAAACCAATTGTGCATGTAACTTTGTTTTTTTTTTTTTTTTTCCTTTTTCCCACTTCAAAACATCAAAATCAACTAACTATATAATGATAATCGGGTATGTGATAAACTTATTAAATATAAAGCATGTAATCATCATATGTATTAGAAATAATGGACATGTAAAAGCTTACACATTCGATTTCCTCCAACATCTCATTTAATAGTAAGCCTTGAAGGCAAACTTTTGCATTAGATTTCTTTTTCATTTTTTTTTTTTTTTTTACACTTTATTGCAGCTTTAATTTTTTACAATCTGAAAAATATTTATGTACTATAAGAGAACTATAAATTATTTTCCTTTCCATAAATTTCCATAATTTACAATGTGGCTTATTATGCAAAAGATTATTACAAAAGTGAAAACATGAATTGTGTGAATATTAGAATATTACTAGCTGACCATCATGAGTTCAACATTTCTTGATATCATGAGTGGTGCAAAAAACTTAATAATAAGTGCCTCTTAGTGAAGTAGGGTTGACCCTCCTTGGTGGTATATGTAATATGTTCCAACCCTAATATATATAACATCGCCCAACATAATCTAATCTATATTGACACAACACAAGGCTGATGTATAAATAAATCATTAATCAAAGAAGACTCAAAAAAAAAAGTTGGGGATAGGCAAGGGCGGATCCAAGATGTAACACGGTCTCCCGTAGTGGTCGAGGTCACACACACACACACACACACACACACACACACATATATATATATTTTGGGTTACAAATAAGTAATGTTGAAAAAGTATAAAAAAAATGTAAATTAGGTGGTTGAGATTTCACCCTCGACCATCCATACCATCCATTCCATCCTCGCCGTACGCAGCTCAATGTTGCGCAATTATTGCGCAGCACTGAAAATCCATCCCATAGAAAGAGGGCCTGAGGAATCTCTTTAGAAAAAAAATCAGTAAAGCGGGGAATTATGTCTTTAACATTTCACATATGAAAAAAAGACCACAGCCTGAAGGGTTTCTCCAGGCAAATTACAAAAGAAAAAATGGTGTGCTAGAGGGGGGCCGGTTAGGAGAAAGAAAATAGTTGAGAAGGATGAACACTTATTTTTTTCTTTTTTCGGAGAAAGGAAAACTGAAGACAAAATTATTAATTAAACCATAACCTTTACTAACTTAATGAAACTGTTAATTTAATCTGTAACTAAAATTACTATTTTACCCCTCAATTCAGGTTTTCTTTTTCCCTTTTTCCCTTTCTTTCCCTTTATTAATCTATATTTTATTTATTTATGTTTGCTCCGGAAGCCAAAAGTTGTCTTTTTTTTTTTTCCGTTTTCTGTTTTTCTAATCTTTTTTGATTGCTTATGGAGGTTGGATTGATTAAATCAAAGTAATCTGTTTGCAAAATAAAATAACCGCAAGGGCACAGTATCGTGTAGCTAACGGGTCGATCTCAAGGAGATATGCCACCTAGAATTCAACTTCTAAATAGTAATGCGAGAGTGGAATGATTCAATTTTTGTTAACTAATTACTTAAACTAAACCAACGATCCTAATCCATACATCTAATGCAATCGAATTGAAACGAAAAAAATAAAGCAAACATAACTAATGCATAAATAAAAGACAGGAAAAAAAATGCAGATGCAACACCACCCGTCACCAGAAACAGAGGCACGACTGTAGGCTTGCTCCGGTTATGTGGTCCGAGATAATGAATGAATAGGCAGAAAGTAAATAACAGAAAGTAAATAACAAAGCAATAAAAGGAAAAGGAAGCCTTAACCAAAGAGAGGCACGACTGTAGGCATCTCTGATCAAGGATCCAGGGGAAGGGAGAACAGTAAGTAAATGCTGAAATTTAAATCCTAAATTAAGAATATGGAGGGGTAGATAGAAGCGGGAATGGAGGGGGGAGAGAAGACTATTGAAGAATCTTACTTACTTGCATCTTCTAAACAAAACTTGAATAAACAATTCGAATCTCAACCAACCCTAACAACCAGATCTAGAATAAACTAGATCTGCAATTGCTAGACCCAGAGAGAAAGCGAATCCTCTTGAAACTTGAACTTGAACTTGAACTTGAACTTGAAATTGCATTGATAAAACTAAAGGAATTACACTTGCATAAAAGAAAAATTACACAACTTCAATCTTCCTAAACATTCAATCTAAAAACTAGAACTAGAGCCCACAAATTAATCAAAGAACTAGAGAAAACTAGAGCAAACTAAAGAGAATAGAAAGTGCAAGACTAAAGTAAAACTAAAGAGAAAGTAAAGTGTGTAAACTAAAGAGAAAATCAAGTGTGTTAGACCTAAGAAGGAGGTAATATTTATAGAAGAATGAGAATAATTTACAAACAGGGAAAAATAATGATAATAATAATAATAAGAGTAAAATAGAAAAAGAAAAAAAAACAAATAAAGAAGGAGCAAAAAAAATTCGTTAGAAAGAAAGAGAGAAAGAAAGAGAGAGAGAGAGAATAAGTGGAGAAATAAAATAAAATAAAAATAAAAACTTGCTTTTGAAGTTCACGTGGAGACAAGGTGGTAGAAAGAAAGAAAAGTGGAAGAAGGAAAGAGAAAGAAAATAAAATAAAACAAAAAAAAATATATATTTTGTTAACAAAAATAAAGGTGGGTTGGTTACTAAGGAAATAAGAAAGTAAAGAAATAGAAAGTGGGAAGAAAGAGAAAAAACTAATTAGAGAAATAAATAAAATCTAACAAAATAAAATATTCTAAAAAAATAGAAAATCCTAGTCTTTGACTACTTGTGGGCCCATACAATTCTCAATTACAATAAACAAAAATAAAATAAAAATCCTAATCTAATTTTACAAGATATTCTGGAGTTGGCCCATAATTACATCTCTAGCCCATCATGCTCCAAATCAGGCCCACTTTCGCACTTGAGAATTTGAACGGACCTCTTGATGTGTAAAACCGCATGTTTAATACCCAAAACTCCAGATATTTGCTAAAGTCCTAGAAATTCATAAAATCTGCAAAAACAACATAAAACCCAAGGTAACTCCACTCTAAGTGTATAAAATGCATGCTTTATGCCCTAAGATTTCACACATAAATGTGCTCATCAGATTCCCCCACACTTAGACTAAGCTTGTCCTCAAGCAAGAATAAAAAAAATGACATATGCAGAAAAGAAACTAATGCAACAACATAAAATCCTAACTCACTTTCGTAGGAATCACGGTTACACTTAGCATGTGCAACAAGCCTTTAAACCACTAGGTTACCCCTAGAGGACGAGTTTTGTCTCGTGGATGTTTGCAGAGAATATACATCCAAAATTCCAATTCAGCTCAAAATAAAATATTGCAAATTTCAACTCTAACAATTGGTAAGTACTTATACAGAATCAATAGCTATGACAACTTTCCTCACAATTGATTTAAGATCCCCCACACTTGAACTTTATTACCCCATATCGATTATTGAGACTAAGCATATATCTCAATCAAAGACTCACCTTATATCTTTCAAGTACACCTCTCCTTTAAGCAAAACCACTAATAGAGTAAGAGGACCAAGGACTAAGGTTTTGAAGTATTTTTGACCAAACATTGCTACCAAGGCATTGATGACACTTGCATTTATTTCTCTTTTTTTTTTTTTTTTTTCTCTTTCTTCTTTCTTTTGAGTAGTGAACTCTACTTTACTCCACTACGGTTGGCTTGAATGACATGGTGGAGCAAACACCAGAAACCCAAGTTACTTTGTAGCTTTGCTTTGCATATGCCCACATAGACAGTGATACGAGAGTTTTTTTCAATAATATCATTCCTAAGAGTTTCGATCAAGTCACCTCGATTCTTGAGTCGGAGTGCCCTGTCTAGTTCTAAGAAATTCAACTTTTACTTTCTACTCTTTCTTTTCTTTTCTTTTCTTTTCACTTCTTTTTGAACTTTTGTCATGCCATACAAAAGATTGATCTCAACCTCTTTCCAAAGAAACAAGGACCCACAAAACCCATAATGGTCCAACGCCTTAAGTTAAGGGCCTCTTATTTTTCTAAGGAAATTCTCATCTCAACATACATACAAGTTACCTTCCTCTAAACAGGGTTTTTATGTGTTCACAATGGGTACCAAAATCACTCTCATTTCACACATCATAACAATTGAAATAGTATGTACACTAACCAAAAGCCAAAGTTAAAATTTACAAAGAAGGTATTCCCCCCACACTTAAGTAATGCAATGTCCTCAATGCATGCATGAAAAGAAAGACAATGACAAGGCAAAAAGAGGGCATTACCTTGAAGTTTCTCAATCATCAGTGTAAAAAGGCTCATAGAGATCTATGACCTCTACACTATCAACACTTGGCATTTCAAGGAAAGGCTTTAGACGTTGACCATTCACTTTGAAAATTTGATTAGAATGAGGATCAATTATTTCCACAGCACCATGGTTAAAAACACAGTGAATAATAAATGGACCTTCCCATCTAGATCGCAATTTTCCTGGAAACAAATGCAGCCGAGTGTTGTACAACAAAACCTTATCACCAACAGAAAATGATTTCCTAAAATATGCTTATCATGAAAGGTTTTAGTTTTAGCCTTGTAAATTTTTGAGTTTTCATAGGCTTCATTTCTAAGTTCCTCCAACTCAGATAGTTGGAGGCGACGGTGGATACCCGCATTGTCAAGATCAAAATTCAATTTCTTGATTGCCCAGAAAGCCCGATGCTCCAATTCAACCGGTAGGTGACAAGCCTTACCATACACTAAGCGGTATGGAGATTGACCCAAGTCCGTCTTATATGCAGTTCTGTGGGCCCATAATGCATCAATCAAACGGTTCGACCAATCCTTACGAGTGGGGTTGACTGTCTTTTCTAAAATCTGCTTAATCTGCCTATTGGAAACCTCTACCTGACCACTCGTTTGCGGATGGTATGCAGTAGCAAGCTTATGGGTGATTCCGTATTTTTTCATCAAGGCCTCAAAAGGTCGATTACAGAAATGCTTGCCCCTATCACTAATCAAAGCACGAGGAGTGCCAAAACGAGAAAATATATTTTCCCTTAAGAACTTGACTACCACTTTGTGATCATTTGATTTACAAGCTATGGCCTCTATCCATTTGCTCACATAATCGACAGCCAACAGAATATATAGATTCCCATAAGAATTAGGGAATGGTCCCATAAAATCAATACCCCAGACATCAAAAATTTCAACAATTAAGATTGGATTTAGGGGCATCATGTTCCTTTTGGTCACTCGACCAAGGGATTGACAAGCCTTGCAAGCTCTGCAAAAAGAAAAGGAATCCTTAAATATTGTGGGCCAATAGAACCCACATTGAAGCACTTTTTCTGCAGTTTTCCTAGGCCCAAAATGACCCCCACAGGCATGATCATGGCAAAATGAAAGAACAGACATTTGTTCATGCTCAGGTACGCAACGCCTAATGATTTGATCTACACCCATTTTAAACAAATATGGATCATCCCAAAAAAAATATTTCACTTGTGAATGGAATCGATATTTATCTTGGGAGGACCAATGGGATGGGGTTTCATCAGTCACAAGATAATTGACAATATCTGCATACCAAGGTATCGTATTCACTGACAACAATTGCTCATCTGGAAATGTCTCTAGAATTGGATGCTCTTCCTTTATAGAATTAGAAAGGCGGGATAGATGGTCTGCAACTAAATTTTCAGTTCCCTTTTTGTCCCTAATTTCTAAGTCAAACTCTTGTAGCAGCAAGACCCAACGAATGAGTCGGGATTTTGCATCCTTCTTCTTTAGCAAATATTTGATGGCGGAATGATCAGTGTAAACAATTACATGACTACCTATCAAATATGAGCGGAACTTCTCTAATGCAAACACAACAGCCAAAAATTCCTTTTCAGTTGTCGTATAGTTAAGTTGTGCATCATTGAGGGTTCGACTTGCATAAGAAATCACAATGGGCATCTTATTTAGCCTTTGACCTAGAACTGTCCCTAAAGCATAGTCAGAAGCATCACACATTAACTCAAAGGGTTCTAACCAATTTGGTGCTTGTATTATAGGAGCAAAGGAGAGCTTCTCTTTCAATAATTCAAAACTTAGTAAGCACTCGAAGTGAAATGAAAGGGGACATCTTTAGCAAGTAATGAAGTTAACGGTCTAGCTATCTTGCTAAAGTCTTTTATGAAGCGGGTAAAAACCAGCATGTCCTAGAAATGATCTAACATCCTTAACACTTTTAGGTGATGGTAAATTAGAGATGAGATCAACCTTAGCCTTATCAACCATAATTCCCTCCTTAGAAACAATATGACCTAAGACTATTCCACTCTTCACCATGAAGTGACATTTCTCCCAATTAAGAACTAAATTTTTGGCTCTACTACGTTCAAGAACTAAGCGGAGATGGTGAAGGCAAGCGAGAAAAAGTAGACCCATGAACAGAGAGAAATCATCCATAAATACTTCCAAATAATCCTCTACCATATCTGAGAATATGCTCATCATGCATCGTTGGAATGTGGCAGGAGCATTGCATAACCCAAAGGGCATGCGTCGATAGGCATATGTTCCATACGGGCATGTGAATGTGGTTTTGTCTTGGTCTTCCGGTGCTATAGGAATTTGATTATAGCCAGAGTAACCATCAAGGAAACAATAATAAGCATGGCCGGCTAGACGTTCTAACATTTGATCAATGAAGGGCAAAGGAAAATGATCCTTATGAGTAGCTGTATTAAGCTTCCGGTAATCAATACAAACACGCCAACCAGTTTGAATACGAGTTGGGATGAGCTCGTTGTTAGCGGATGTAACTACTGTGACTCCGGACTTCTTAGGAACAACTTGGACTGGGCTAACCCATCGGCTATCCGAAATGGGATAGATAATCCCATTATCCATGCATTTCAACACTTCTTTGTGAATTGCTTCTTTCATCACAGGATTAGCCCTTCTTTGGGGTTCCCTAGAGGGTTTGGATCCATCAATCAAATTTATATGATGTTGAACTACGGAGGGACTGATTCCTTTAATGTCGGCCATTTGCCAACCTATGGCCTCTTGATTGTCTCTAAGCAAACTAAGAAGCTCATCTTCTTGGTCTTTGGCAAGATCAGAAGCAATGATTACAGGAAGTGTTGCATTGGGGCCTAGAAAAGCATACCGAAGAGTCGAAGGCAAAGGTTTCAATTCAAGTTGGGGAGCCTCAACCACAGATGGGGCAGGAAGATTTCTAGACAACTTACCAAGTGGTTCATTAAATTGTTGCAAGCTCATCATATCAGCAAAAAATTCACTCCCGATATCCTCTAGTTCTTCCAAACAAGTGTAAAAATCATCCTCAAAACCTTTCGTAAGGGAGAAATCAATATCATCAGAAATGCTTTGCAACATACTAATATTCTCAAAAAAATTTGGTTGTTTTCCCAGCCTAAAAACATTGAACTCAACGGATGTATTCCCGAATGATAATTTCAAAAGACCATTTCTACAATTAATAAGGGCATTGCTTGTAGCTAAAAACGGTCTCCCTAATATCACAGGAATTTGGTCCTTAAGATTTGTAACTGGATGTGTGTCTAAGACAATGAAATCAACCGGAAAAATAAATTCTCTTACTCGAATTAACACATCTTCAATTACTCCATGGGGTATTTTAACAGATCTATCAGCCAACTGGAGAGTAACCGAGGTTGGTTTGAGTTCCCCAAGACCCAATTGTTTATAAACGGTATATGGCAATAAATTAACACTAGCGCCCAAGTCTAGTAGAGCATGCTCGATTTTTCTATCACCAATAACACATGGAATTGTTGGACATCCTGGATCGCTATACTTAACTGGGACTTGTTCTGAGAGAATTGAACTCACATTTTCCGTTAGAAAGGCTTTCTTTGGGACATTCGTGGTTCTCTTTTGAGTACACAAGTCTTTAAGCACCTTAGCATAAGAAGGGACTTGAGAAATAACATCCAAAAGTGGAATGTTGACATTCACATTTTTGAAAACTTCTAGAACTTTGTCAACATTTGCATTCTTTTTGTTACTTGCTAATCGGCTAGGAAAAGGGGCCTTAGGTACATAAGATCTCTCATTTGAAGTTTGCTCTTTTCTCAAGGTTTCAGATAATGACTCATCAAATTTAGGTACCTCTAAGGCAATTGGTTCATCCTCAACTTCTATGGGTTCCTCAGACAAACCCTCATTATGTGACACTTGAATATCCTCCTCAACATGATGGTCACTAATTTTGCTCTGGTCAGAAATATGCGATTCACCTGTTAAGTACCCTTTTCCATTTCTCAATGCATACACAGAAGTAATTGGCTCTAAAGAAGAAGAGGTGGTTTCAATTTGGTTGATTTGATTTGGCAAATTTGGTGGTCTTGGCTGAATTTGAGTCCTAGGATTTAACTCAGGCTGACTAGGCATTTTACCTTTTTCTCGCTCAGACAACGCACTTGCTAGAGTGGAAATTTGTTTTTCCATATTGTGCATAGAAGTCATGAATGTACTGGAAAGTACTTCCATATTCTTCTCTAAGGTAGAGAGACGAGAAAACTCAGGATTATTACCTCTATTGAAACCAGGTGGTGATTGGTTTTGTGCAATGTGAGGCATACGAGGCACAATAGGTGGATTGACAGGCCTGGCTAAATTGGCATTTTGAAAATTTGGGGCTTGAGGGAACTGGACATTTTGATTATGAAAAAATTGTGCACTTTGTTTTTGAGGAGCACCAAATTGATTTTGTGTGGAATAATTGCTTAATCCATTTTAGTTTTGCCTTTGAGACCATGAAAAGTTAGGATGACTCTTCCACTCAGGATTGTATGTGTTACTGTACGGGTTTGGGAACATCGCACTGACATTTTCATGTTGGCCTCCAGAATAGCTAGGGCATTCCTCAATTACATGTGTAGGAGACTGACACCATGCACATATAGCAACAGATTTGTCAACAAAAAGTGATTGATTTGGTTGTGGTGGTGCAGCTTTTACTACCAAAGTCTCTAGCTTTTTCAAAAGACTATCTATTTGTGCATCCTTATGAACTTGGCTATCAACAAAATATCCCCTACTAGTCCTTTCAGATTCTTGAGTTGACTCCCATTCTCTAGTTCTATCTGCTAGGTCTAAAAGAAATTCCCAAGCTTTGAAATCATCAGTGAACGATGTAAATCCTGTGGGGCACATAGATTCCAAAAGTTGCTTAGTTTGATAATCAATACCCTCATAAATTATTTGGCATAAATGCCACAATTCTAAACCATGGTGAGGGCATTCTTGGAGGAGGCTTTGGAACCTCTCCATTACCTTAGCAAAAGACTCATTGGGTTTTTGACGAAATTGAAGAATGTCATTTCTTATCTTATTCGTCTTGGAGAAAGGAAAGAATTTTTTCAAGAATAGGACAGTGAATTGTTCCCATGTGGTAATGCTATCCAAAGGTAGGCTATAAAGCCACTTTTTTGCTTGCTCCTTTAATGCAAAGGTAATAAACCGTAGTCTTACGGCATCATCAGTGAGTTGTTGTACCTTCATAAGGACACAAACTTCCTCAAACTCTCTAAGAAACAAATATGCGTCTTGATCAGGCAACCCATGAAATTGGGGTAACATAGACAAATAATTAGGTTTAAGTTCAAAGTTGTTACCCCTTACGTCAGGTAAACGTATACAGGAGGGTTGTGCAGACCGAGTTGGGTAAAATCTATCCCTAAGACTCTTAGGTGGAGATATGTCGCCCATGGTCAAAGTAGATATTCGAACAAGTCGGTTGGTGGAATCACGAGTCCAAACAAGCATGCACTCGTTTTTTTTTTTTTTTTTTTTTTAAAAGAAACTAAAGAAGAAAAGAAAAATAAAATAAAACAGAAAACAAAAGGGAAAGTAATGGATTTCCCCACCACAAAGATTGAAACAATGATTCCAAAGCCGTAAGGTTGCCGTATAGCTGAGCGCTGTATAGGTTTGACAGCAAGGGAATCCGTATAGTCTTCGGAGCCACCTACAATCGAATCCTGGGGATTCTGCAGTAGAGTGGGGACTACTATACGTTTTTGTTTCTACTCAAGTTAAGAGTAATATCTTTGATTTGATTTTTTTTTTTTTTTTTTTTACACACGTCGATTTACCTAAGAATGAGAAAAATAAGATGAACAAATATTTCCCCGGCAACGGCGCCAAAAACTTGTTTGCAAAATAAAATAACCGCAAGCGCACAGTATCGTGTAGCTAACGGGTCGATCTCAGGGAGATATGCCACCTAGAATTCAACTTCTTAATAGTAATGCGAGAGTGGAATGATTCAATTTTTGTTAACTAATTACTTAAACTAAACCAATGATCATAATCCATACATCTAATGCAATCGAATTGAAACGAAAAAAATAAAGCAAACATAACTAATGCATAAATAAAAGACAGGAAAAAAAATGCAGATGCAACACCACCCATCACCAGAAACAGAGGCACGACTGTAGGCTTGCTCTGGTTATGTGGTCCGAGATAATGAATGAATAGGCAGAAAGTAAATAACAGAAAGTAAATAACAAAGCAATAAAAGGAAAAGGAAGCCTTAACCAAAGAGAGGCACGACTGTAGGCATCTCTGATCAAGGATCCAGGGGAAGGGAGAACAATAAGTAAATGCTGAAATTTAAATCCTAAATTAAGAATATGGAGGGGTAGATAGAAGCGGGAATGGAGGGGGAGAGAGAGACTATTGAAGAATCTTACTTACTTGCATCTTCTAAACAAAACTTGAATAAACAATTCGAATCTCAACCAACCCTAACAACCAGATCTAGAATAAACTAGATCTGCAATTGCTAGACCTAGAGAGAAAGCGAATCCTCTTGAAACTTGAACTTGAACTTGAACTTGAACTTGAAATTGCATTGATAAAACTAAAGGAATTACACTTGCATAAAAGAAAAATTACACAACTTCAATCTTCCTAAACATTCAATCTAAAAACTAGAACTAGAGCCCACAAATTAATCAAAGAACTAGAGAAAACTAGAGCAAACTAAAGAGAATAGAAAGTGCAAGACTAAAGTAAAACTAAAGAGAAAGTAAAGTGTGTAAACTAAAGAGAAAATCAAGTGTGTTAGACCTAAGAAGGAGGTAATATTTATAGAAGAATGAGAATAATTTACAAACAGGGAAAAATAATGATAATAATAATAATAAGAGTAAAATAGAAAAAGAAAAAAAACAAATAAAGAAGGAGCAAAAAAAATTCGTTAGAAAGAAAGAGAGAAAGAAAGAGAGAGAGAGAATAAGTGGAGAAATAAAATAAAATAAAAATAAAAACTTGCTTTTGAAGTTCACGTGGAGACAAGGTGGTAGAAAGAAAGAAAAGTGGAAGAAGGAAAGAGAAAGAAAATAAAATAAAACAAAAAAAATATATATTTTGTTAACAAAAATAAAGGTGGGTTGGTTACTAAGGAAATAAGAAAGTAAAGAAATAGAAAGTGGGAAGAAAGAGAAAAAACTAATTAGAGAAATAAATAAAATCTAACAAAATAAAATATTCTAAAAAAATAGAAAATCCTAGTCTTTGACTACTTGTGGGCCCATACAATTCTCAATTACAATAAACAAAAATAAAATAAAAATCCTAATCTAATTTTACAAGATATTCTGGAGTTGGCCCATAATTACATCTCTAGCCCATCATGCTCCAAATCAGGCCCACTTTCGCACTTGAGAATTTGAACGGACCTCTTGATGTGTAAAACCACATGTTTAATACCCAAAACTCCAGATATTCGCTAAAGTCCTAGAAATTCATAAAATCTGCAAAAACAACATAAAACCCAAGGTAACTCCACTCTAAGTGTATAAAATGCATGCTTTATGCCCTAAGATTTCACACATAAATATGCTCATCATACTCCGAGTCAAAAGATGTAGAAACCAGCATTACAAGATGTGCCATGCACAACCTTGATTCTGCAAATTTCTTATCTGCCTTCAACAATAAGGTTTTGCTTCTTCTCATTTACACTCGATGCCCATTTTACAATAGATGTCTCCAATTAAATAGTCTGGGGGCGGGGGGGGGGGGGGGGGCGGGGGGGGGGGGGGGGGGGGGTGGCGGGGGGGAAAAGGTTAAGTTTGTGATTTTTTATTATTTTTTTTTAATAAAAATTTTTTATTTTTTATTATTATTCTTAGGTTTTTTAAAAAAAAGGGGGAAAAAAAGAAGGCCACCAGGGGGGAGGTGGGGTGGTTCTCGCGTGGTTTTGGGGTTTTTGATAAGGTGTATGAAGAAGATGAGTCCCATCCATAGGGGGGGGTTCGAAATTTCGAACCGTGTCGCCGTGTCGCTCCTTGGCGACACGGCGACACGGCCGAAATTTCGCCAAAAGTCGGGCGACTTTTGGTAGGGGTTCGATGAAAAATCGAACCCTTGTTTCGATGGGTTTTTTTGGTCATTTTGACCTGAAATTTGATGTGTAGCCTAATTTGAGGCTAATAAACACATTGGTAGTGTTATTTTGATCTAAAACATTACCTAAACTAATGTTCTTAATCGACCCATGTCCTACTATACGCGGACGAAAGCCCCGAAACTAAAAACCTAAAAACTCATAAAACCAAATCATATAAAGTCTACAATTCATTGTACAAATACTGTAATACATAAAGTCATCCAACCATATAAAATCTGAAACTCTCAGTCTCAGTACCAAGTACTGTGCCTAGGTGGATCGAATTCCTCTGACTCAGACTGTCTCCATTGATGCCCCCCCAACAAATTCACATACTCATCCCATCTCATACGATATTGAAAATTGTCTAAGTAATCATTCACCGCAGCTTCTATAGCGGTCATCTTCCGCCGCCGTGAGAACTCCAATTTGAGGGAAGTGAGAATAGGGCCAAGGAACGTATCGCATGCCATCGATGCCCTTGTTGGTACGAATGACTCGATTGTGAAAGAGAGAGAGGGACACCATAGCTCCCATGATACGAAGAACTAGAGGGGACACCATAGCTCCCATGATACGAAGAACTAGAGGGGTTACTAATTCCCATATCATACTGTCCATCTGAAGGAGGGAGAGGGACACCATAATTACCCGTAGGCCAATAACCTCGGTGTGGAGCCTACAGACTCATCCAAGCTCATGGACCCCATTGACGCAATCGCCGCATCCCAAGGATTAACATAGTCATGGCCAGCTCCCCTCTGATGGTGGCTCGGCCTCGTATCAGGATATTGACGACCACGCCGATAATCACCACAATGATCATAATCCCGAGTGGCATGATCAAAATGACTCTCCCCAGTGTATCCGGGGTGGGGGCTCCCGTGTCTCTCGGTAGTGGAACATGTATACGCTCTCCAATTCCTCCACCACCACCACCACCACCACCACCACCCCACCCCTCATCATCTCCACCAGTCTGACTAGGCGAGAGTGTGTCATTGGGATTGTTGTCCTGCTGCTCCTCCGTGCCTGGTGCCATCATCCAATCCTTATCAGCAGTGGCAGCTGCCTCTGCATGTGCCTGACCCTCTTCAGTGGCCATATACTCACCCACATTAACCCCTCGCAGCTCGAGCTAGTTCTCGGGTCGGGCCTCCCTCCAGGTTGGTCCAATACCGGCTCACCCCCGTCCAACATCCACCGAGTGAGGGAATCTTGGTCATCTTCGGCAACATCAAATATATCATCGAGATTGATGTATTGCCTTTCATTCTGAGCCTGCTCCCCGGCATATTGCAGCTTCAACCTCATATTATAGTGAATAAATACGAGGTCATTTAGACGCTGGCTTCCCAACCGATTCCTCCTCTGGGAGTGGATCATGCTGAATGTACTCCAATTCCTCTCACATCCAGAGGCAGAGCAAGTCTGAGACAGGATCCTGACTGCCAATCTTCGCAAGTTTGATGAACTATTGCCATAGAGATACCACCATTCAGCTGCATTATCACAAAAACATTAAGTTAGAAACTCAAAAGTCAAAAGACTCAAAACATTTATGCATCTAAGCCCTAAGGATCTAACTATATAAGTATCTAACCCGGATCCATGGTTTCTCTCGCCCGTACAAAGACACACAGCTCCACTAAAAGACCCAAATGCATCTCTAAACAATTTGATCTGCAATAATACAATCATTAGTATTGATTGGTTATCTAAATTATTTAAACAATTAATACAACTCACTAATCGTTTGAAATTCCCAATGTCTCACCTCATTGTGGCAAAATGATTGGACCATCTCATCTGGCTCCAACTTCGTTATCACCTGTATCAAGGCATCCAATAGGTTTGTGTCCAACCCTAAATGTTGACTATATTGATACTTAGGGTTTAGAAAATATGCTACATAATTAAAAAAGCTTAAAATTAGTACCAACTACCAAAGTACCAATACCTACAATGCTACAAGCCCACAAGTCTACAAGACTACAAGTCTACAACTACAAATCAACAACCCGTAATATTTACTTACCGGCCCTATGAAGAGGATGCATCGATGAGCTGTCCATCGTGCATCGACAATATCTAAGAAAGCCCGATGTCCTCTAGGGTTTGTCTGCCTTTATAGCATCCTTCATACGCTCAAGGGATGCATACAAGTGGGGCATAGTGGGTCCCCTCAAGGAAGAGTCCACCATACGCAAGACCTTTACTATAGGATCTATGGTCCGCAACACTACAAGAACACATCTCCGTAAATCATCGATGATATTGTGTACTCATGCGGCGTGCCCATTGGTCGTGCTGAATTATCACAAACTCATTAAGTCAATAGACAATAAATATCATACAAGATAATCATAAACTCATAATATAAATATAATAATTTATAAGATGAAATAGTAGATAGTTATCTTACTTGGATCCAGCCCAATCAAACCACTCCTCGCGATGCAAACATGGATCCGAGGCCCGACTTCTTATCTTGCATGTCGCTCAAGGCGACGAAATTTGTCGCAAATCTTGTCGGACCAGGTCGCACCAACTCACCTCCACATGATCTCCGCATCATTTCCAAAGCAACGTTATGATTGTAGATGAAGTTGGTTACCTGCCTTGCACTCTCAACGGTGTTGTGGACAATGCTGATTTTTCCAATGTCCTTCAAAGATTAGGTCAATTGAATGTGCAAAGACAAGGTGTCCACATAAGGTTATAATCAGGTGAAGCCATCAACACTTCACCGGCCTTCTTATAGTTGGAGCCATTGTCAGTGACAATTTGCACCACATTTTTCCTACCAACCTGGTCGATCACATCCTGCAGGAGACCCATGATATATCTGTGGTCTTTCGTATGACCAAAGTAGCATCCACTCGATTTCAAGAAGACAGCTTCTCCAATCACAAGATACCATGAAGTTGATGATGGACTTTCTCGTCGGGCCGGTCCATCCATCAGACATGATGGTGCATCCATAAGTATCCCAAAAGGGTTTCATACTATCAATATACTCCTGCAGCTCTTGCTTCTCCTCTTGAAGGAGGGTGGTCATCAACTCGTAGGGTTGGGACCACTATATCCGTGGCCTGCCGCTGCAATAGTATCAATCATATTCGTATAGTATGGACCCCGTGTCCGTGTTTGCCGGGATGTGATTGTAATAAATTCACTTTGACATTGCCTTCTTTACCTTCTTTGCCATACCTTTCCATGCACCAGATATCTTGGGCTGCTTGGCTCCTTTTCTCCTGAATGTATCAGGATCTTGCTCCATGGTCGGGTCTGGACGGCGTGGATAATCAGATGGTTGCCGTGGTAGTGGCACTGAACGGTCCGAACCCGATGTATGAGGGGCCCGCCGACTCGTGATCCGCCAAACATGCCAAATACACCACCCCTCCCCCCCGTAATCGAAGGTCTAGCCCCCGTAGGCCTAGATGGACCAGCTCCCGTAGCTCTAGCTCGGCCATATCCCGCTCCCGATGGTGCAATCGTCTGCTCTCTCGCCATGGCCCGCCGCATATCCCTCTCCTCCCCGATCTCTCGTCCACATCAACAGGATCAACATCCCTATCATCATCCGAATCATCCACATATGATGACGGCCCCCGCACCGCATCATCTAGTGCTCGTTGACTTTCCTTCGATCATCTTTCTTCTTCCCCTTTTGTTTTTGTAAATCCTCGGGTAACTTGATTACATCCGGATGGGCCTCTCAGTGCATTTAGTCACATCCTTTGAACTCCCAGTGATGTGACCCTTGAACCTACTGATGCCACCTAAGTATATTCTTTTGTGACAAAAATTACACTCATTTTTATTTTTGTCTCCATCAATAGCCGTACAATATTGCCATGCTGGGTCAGTCCTCCCTCCTATCGCTGATCTCTCAAAGTTGTCCCCCGACCCTGTCCTTGACCCCGTCCCCGTCCCTCGTCCTCGTCCACCCCGGGAAGACCCAGCCCTCCTCCGACTCCCACCAGCAGACATGATGACTCGTTGCATTCAAATAACATTAACAAATAACAACATCATTATAATTGTTTATACTTTATACACATATAAACAATCATATATGAAATTATGAATATTGCATGTATGATATAATTATAAAAATAGCTGCCCATATCAAAACCGGCGATGAAGCCACATGGGCAACACAACCAACAGTTGAAAAATACTTATATAATTATTCCATAATTTTCAAAACATTTCCCCCCATTTTCCCCTATTTTTTGCATTTTTCATAATTATTGATATTTTTATTAATATCAGGATATTTTTTGAAAAATAAAATAACTTATTTTTGGGTCAAAAAATATTTCGACTCCTTGAGTCCATAGATCGGCTCACGGAGTTCCACATATGTTTTTTCTATCATCATACAACCACTGTATTACTTAAAAAGTAATCATACAAGATAATCAAAATATCATTTTTTACCCACAAAAATAAAAAAATTAAATACTTTGCGGAAAAAAATTCCGACTCCGTGAAATCGTAGATCGTCACATGGTATTCAACATATATTAATTTCAAAATCATCCAACATCATATAGCATGCATTTTGTGAAAAATTACTTGGATAAGAATGGTTACCTGTTTGACGAAAAAACTCTCGATCTCGTGCGAACGGCGGCTCATCGATCGACGAAACAACGTGATATCCGGCAACAAGGAAGCAAGATGTACCCGTAGATGTCGAAGATCGGACGAAAATATAGTGAAAAGTGTGAAAAATGAGAGAGAGAAGCTCTGGAGAAGAGAGAGAAGAGAGAGAAATTAAAAAAAATTCGAACGAAATTCGCCCGAATTTCGCCCTTTTATCGCCAGAAGTCGGCGATTATCGCCGACTTCTCGCGATGTCGGTGTCGCTAGGGGGTGTCGGTAGGACCCCCCCCAAAAAAGGGAAAGGAAAAAAAAAAGAGTGAGTATAGAAAATAAAAAAGAAAGGGAGTAATATATATTTATTTGAAGGGGAGATGGGATGGTTGGATGGAAGGAAAAAAAATTTTAGGTGGGAAAAAAAAAAACGCGGCAAGAGGGGGACCAAAAGAGTTTTGGCCCAACTTAAAGATGTACGTGTAAAAATTTCTTATTAAAATTTGAAGATAACATAACAATAGATCATAGTACTATTTTTAAGGATAATTATTGATGTCTCCTTGTATTATAGTTAAGTTCAATATCTTGTCCTTTTTGAAGTTACTACTAGAACTTTAACTTTTGCTTGATGGATTATTGATGCTGGAAGTCCATTTTACTCTTCGTTAAGTAAGGTAATTTTCATTTGGACTTCTAAGGTTGGGTCTCTGTCATTTTTAGTTTTAAAAAAATGATATTGTGTATTTGCCTCACTTCTTTTTTTTTTGTTTTCTTTTTCCGGTAATAACATTTGCCTCACCTATTGATCTTAAAAAAACGCTGTTATTTTTTACCAAAATTCCCTTATAATTTTTCAATTTCCTTTCTTCAACTGGCAGCTGGGTAAGTTGAAGAAATAAAATCGAAACAATGTGAGGGTATTTTGGTCATAAAAATGATGGTCCATCTTTAATTTTTTTTTTCAAACACAAGGGAGACAAATGTAAAATATCATTTCATTTATCCTAAGAATGATTTAGATCAAACTTTCAAATCTCCATGAAATTAGCCAACAGTAATTTTCAAATCGGTTTGTAAACTTCACTAATCACTATAATACAAATACCAGGATTATACTTATTAAAAAAATAATAATTACATATGAGGAGTATAGCATTGGATCACATAATTTGAATTTGCTTCTATTTTTTTTTATTTTTGTAATTCACCTCATCCTTTTGGCATGTGCATGTAAATGTGGTTACTATGATAGGAAAGTAACTTTAAAATGACTTGTGGTCGATTGAAGGATTTAAACTAAAAACTCTAAGTGTTGATAAACTAATAGTTTGAATGGTAGTTGTAGCATATTGTGTATTATGTAAGTAGATTTAAAGAAAAAATTTGCAAATCCTTTGTTATATATGGATAGAGGTGTTACTGATTTTTTTTTTTATTTATTCTTGATGATAGATGAGAGGAAATTCAACTCTGCCAATGAGATGGTGGAGGAAATTGACAAACATGGTAAGTGCGTCTTCTACAAGTTTTGTTTTAATTTATTTCTATTTTGTCAGCAAAATAAAGTACTTTTTCTTTTCTCTTTAGATTTTTTTTCTCATAAGTGAAGATCTCTTGTTTTGTCTATTTAAAATTTGGTAGAAATTGATTGCTTTACTTGTGTATCAAGAAGTGGTATTAATTCATTTGTGCTTTAGTGCAAAGTTTTTAAGATGTCTTTTATATTAACTCTAAACTTTTTATAGTAAATAATATAGTGAGGAACCGTACACCTCCCAACTTTTGAGAAGGACGCTAATAACCACATAATATAATAAAAACCCTAATTTAATCTAAATGAAAGACTATGCAACACAAAAGCAAATTTCTATACTTTCTATAATCACAATTTTGAATTCCAAGAAGCTATTATCCATTAGCCATCAATCTAATATTGTCCATATTTCAACTCATTACTCTAAAATGCAGATGTTTCCAGTATTCATGAAGTACACCAAGTAGGTTACTGTTGCCCCCAAATCTCATCAATGCACACTTCAACTTCTTGAGTTGTATATATTTATTTTGTACCATAGACATTAAATATGATAGTTGGTTACTTCCTTAAAAAACATCTAATCCTATTTTCAAAAAAATCCAATGTCAAGAAGTCTGAACTGGATTTTTCTTTGATGTTTTTTATCCAGTTTTTAATTCCATAGTTCCATACCAAGAGTCCACATTCATATCAATTGCAAAATATAGAATATAATTTCGTATCCTGATTATAGTTTTTTCATAAAAGGACAAGACCTCTTATTGGCGATTTTGCTTCAGCGCAGGACTGTTCAGCGAACCATCCGATAAGCATAAAAAATCCTGGCCGTTGATCCATATTAGTGCACTTTAAGGGAGTTAAATGAGCATCCGACCGGTTTGCTGTCTATGAACCGAACCCCATTTGCTGAACCAAACGCACCAACCCATATATTTTTCAGAATTGTTAGAAAATACCAATAACACCCGGGGACCGCCAAGTTCCTCGTCTTGCCTCATTTCAGAAGAAGAAACCCTGAAAAGCAAAATAGCAGAGAGCATCTCTCAAGGTTCCAACTTTTAACTCGACTCTAACAACAACAACTCTATGAGTAAAGTGGTTAGTATGAACAATCTCTTACAGTACGAACAACCTTACGATCGTAGCGCCGATCTCGCCTCTGGTTACGTCTCAGACGATGTTGTTCACTCTTCCGCCAGCCACCGTGATCAGAGAGCTTCGATTTGATTATTACCAGGAGTTCTATGGACGGAAGAAGAACACAGGCTTTTCCTTCTAGTTTTGCAGAAGGTTGGGAAGGGCGATTGGAGAGGAATCCCAAGAAACTTCGTCAAGACATGTACACCTACTATGGTAGCCAGCCACACTCAGAAATACTTCCTCTGGCGAAGTAACCTTAACCAGCGATCTAGCCTCTTCGACATAGTCAAGACATGTACACCTACTACGGTAGCCAGCCACGCTCAGAAATACTTCCTCTGGCGAAGTAACCTTAACCGGCGCTGGCGCCGATCTAGCCTCTTCGACATAACTTCTGCTACTGTAATTCTCATAAAAAAGAAAAGAATAAAATTTCCCCTTTTAAATTTCGAAACCTAAAACCTAATTGTCGTTTCTGCTTTCTTGGTGGATAGTTCATGGTGTTAAGGTTCGAAGAAGAGCAAATTCCGCAGGAACTCACTAGAAACCCTTGTAGTTCACATTCAAATCAACTGTAATGTGAATCGATCCTTGAAGACCCTACAAGAAGATGAGTTTGTAGACCCGACCTTAGCAACAATCCTAGAAAATATAGGAAGAAATTTGAAACCCAAACAATAAGCTCAGAGAAGAAGACTCAAAGGTACAGATAGGTTTCGCAGTAGTGTTTTTCATCCTTTGTTTTCTCTCAGATTCGAATTTTGAATTTTGAATCCTGCGTAAATGAATTCGTGAAGGAATGAAATTTGAAAAATTAAAACATGGTTGGTTCGTCTAGACCGGCTGCATGGGTTCCGTTCGAACCTAGAAACTAGTCGGGTTAACTGACTCAAGTCACATAAAAGCACAATGAGGAATCAAGGGTCACGAATTTTTTACGCTTATCGGACGGTTCGCTGAACAGTCCTGCGCATTAACTGAAGCAAAATCCTCTTATTGGCCTCTAGGAATAAACCAAAATAATTGTAAGAAAATTTACTAAATTTGTATTATGTAACATATTTTACTTGCTGAATTAATCAGGATCTTACTCCAAGTTCTTATCCTATAGACTTTAAGTGTCTTCAGGCGGCTTGTTCTTTAACCTTAGAGTGTTGCCCTAATGATTCAAACATTTCTTACTGGATGCAGGTTTTGAAGCAATAGATCAATATGGTGGAAGGTGGTACTTTTGCTTTGTGTGTAGAGGTTGTTGAATTGATAATCTCTATATTTGGGATCTGCTATCTACTCTTGTGCATGGAGTTTTTGACGCAAAGAAGGATCTTCCAAATCTTGAAATTACAAGTAACATCGAGCAACCCTAAAACCAAACCCAAACCCTTAAACCTTGTACCCTGAACCCAAACCCAAATATTAAATCCTAAGCCCTAAACCCTGAACCCTAAAACACAAACTCTAAACCCTAAAACACAAACTCTAAACCTTTGAAAACACTAAAGGTTAGGCACAGGGAACGCTTGTGATAAAATAAACTTGAGGAGTGTAATGGTAAATCTATATGAACACATGGTACATGTAATTTTAAACAAATTAATTCATCATTTTTATTAGGAATTGTTTTTTTTTTTTTTTGTCATCATATTTATTGATAAAAAAACCTTCAAGATTACACAACCCAAGAAGCCATTGAGTAGTATTAAGTCCAACTACTCTTGTTGCCACAGATAGAGCCCGCCTTACTAGAGCATCTGCAATATAGTTAATTACTCAAAAATAAGCCTAACATTCACATAGTTTGGACTAGATAGGTGAAAGCTTGAGTCCTCAATGATACTGCCAATCTCAAGGGGTTCAGGACTAATTTAACTAGATTGACACTCTACCACTGAACTATATGGGCTACAAATAAAATTAACTACGAATTAAAATAAAATCACTTTGAATTATAATAATTATTATGTTGGAAATGAAATCTACATTGATTTTCACTTCAAAATAATTAATTCAATTATATATAATGATGATCCGATATGTGATAAACTTATCAAATATAAAGTAAAGCATGTAATCAATCGTATATTTTATTAGGAATAGTAGACATGTAAAGACTTACACATTCTATTTCTTCCGACACCTTATTTAATAATAAGTCTTCAAAGCAAACTTTGGCATTAATTTTATCATTTCTTTTTCTTTTTCTACATACTCTGCTGCTCTAGTTTTTTATAATCTGAAAAATATTTTCATACTCTAGATCATTTTTCTTTTCATAAATTCGCATGACTTACAATACGACTCATTATGCAAAAGATGACTACAAAAGTGAGAACATAAATTGCGTGATTATTATAATATTACTAGTTAACTAGTATATACTCTTTATCCGATTTTGCTTCAGTCATGTGCATGACGGTCAAGCGAGATTTTGGACCGAAATGTTTTACTTTGATAATAAATATAGGGGCAAGGGATGGGAAAATAGGAAAGGGATTCAATACGGACATCATCATTTTAAAACCATTTTGCCCATTGTTCAAAAAGGATATGTAAGAAATAAACATGGAAATTGTTGAGAAAATAATTAGCTTTGAAGATGTTGGACTCAACAAGCTAACCATAAGGAATGCATTGGATTCAATTGATCTTCAAAACCGTGAAATCACCTGCTTCCATATATTTTAGACGGAAGTATAAAATTCCAAGTTAAATCAATTGATTCTGCTAATTTTTATGTGATTTTATATTTTAGGGGACTGACTAGTATTTCGCGAGAAACTAATGGTGATCGATGTTCTTTTAGGGTGAAAGTAAACCCATTAACGAGTGAGTTTTAACAATTATTTTGTATCTTCAAAACATCAAATAAGTTTTACTGTCGAAGTATTTGTCACTCAGTAATGATGTGCATCTCTCAGTGAACAAGTCACAAGTTCAATGCTCCATATAGTATATATAATAATCCCAACCCTTAGTATAAAACTATATATCAATTACTCAGGAAAAAAAGAAAAAAAATAAAGTCAATTTTAACCTAAGGGAGACCTGTTTCTCATAGCAATTCTAATAGAGTTTTCCCACCAGATGTTTTTACCCCATCATAAATTCACAACCCAAAGTAGAAATTTAAATTTTTGTAGAACATATTAAAATCATCAGATGATAGCTTTATTGTGATAGTTTGCAACACATAAACACATTTGTTGGGATTTATTAATTATTAATATAATTATGTGCCCAAAGGAAAAATTAGAAACTCATTTCCGGAATATTACAAAATATAGGGTTATATATTTTGGTAACTACCGCATAACTTGAGTAAGAGATCACATTATTTGTATGTGAGATTTCCTAAAAGGCGGCTCCTCCTCTCTCTCTCTCTCTCTCTCCCTCTCTCCAAGAAACGCAGGAAGGAGAAATTGTTCGAGGATCTTCTTCTCCTTGCTTTGGATATCAATCTTATATCATCCATCCGCAAAGCATTTGGGTTGTGGAATACATTTCATTTCCTCGTGATTGTGGAATCAAACCGGTGACTAGTTCGTGGAGGAACGAGGAAGTGGAATCCAAATTAACTACGGTTGCGGTAATTCTATTTTGGGAAAGCGAATCCACGTAAGAATTTTCCCCCTTCTATTATCGAATAGAGATATATGGAGTTTTACCAATATTTGCATCAGAGCCCATGTTCCCACGGTTCTTTGTTCCTCCCAATTGTTTGTGCTTTTTTGAATGGATCCAATGGGAGGATCAAGGGTTTATGGAAACTCGCGGAGAATCCAAGGTTTAATGAAAACTTGTGGGAGAATTGAGAGGGTTTTAGAAAACCCTAATTTTTTGTTCGGATCCAAGTGGGAGGATCCTTGTTTTTTCCTTTATATAAAAATTGCATGAGTTGATGATCCATGATGAATGTTTTTGTTCAATGTTTATTGGATTTTTTCCATGCATATTTTTGGATGAATTTTTTGGAGAAAAATCTTCTTTCTTTTTTTTTTTGGGTTTTGTTCTGTGGAACTGAAATTCATTCAAAGGGAAAGGACGTCCGTCTGGGCAGACGGACTCCCAGACAGCGAGCCGTCTTAGAGTCTGTCCAGTTTAGAATGTATTTCTAACTTACTGGACACTAGAAGCCCGACACTCTGAGTGATGTTTGGGCATTGAGGGCCTAATGGGTCATAGTGGGAGCTAGTGAGGTAGAAGCGTTCTATGTGAACCACCTCATAGCATAAACACAATTGGGTGTTTTAATTTAGTAAAGCTATATTGATTGTGGATTTTTTAATCATGTTTTTAGCACAGAATGAAACTAATATATAAGTCAATGTGTGTTTGCATAAGAATTTGATTGAATGTTTATTAGCATTTCTTTTGGTTTAAATGTTTATCCCATAGGTTGACTATGCTAGTATGAATTGTTGTTGCTTGTGTTGTGTTTTATGCTAGAATAGTGGAACTCATCCTTGCATATATTGTCTCCAGTTTAATTGCTGCTACCAAGAGCATAGTTGCTGACCTCACGAAAGGAGATAAACTGAATGAGAGGAATTATGACCTCTAGCACCAAAAGGTGCAGTATCTCCTGGAAGAGCAAGACATGCTGGAAACCATAAACCAAACTGATGTTCCCAGGTCTCAATTCACATTAGCATTAGGTGATTAACTCATATTAATTATCTATTGAATCAAATGAAATATCCAACCTATAAACCCTAACCTAGTCAAGCCAACCGATCGTGTGATTTAACAAGAAATTGGAAGCAAGAAGAAGAAGAGACACAGGTGTTTGATGATGGAGTTCGGCTCTTGAGCCTACGTCTCCGGGACTCGGGAGAGAGTCCAATCTACTATAGCTTGAGAGATTACAGATAAACAGAAAAAAAATAAGGGTACAGAGATGACCGTATATGGCAGTAGTTGATGCTCAAATCAACATCGAGTCTTCCTCTTCATATGAGGAATGAAAGCCCTCTGGTATCGCCTCAAAGAACCAAACACAGAGTGAGATCAGAACATCAAGAACAACTCCAAGCCATCACCGAATCACTCAAGAACACCATCAAGTGATTCCCTTCCTTTGCCAAGCACTTTGCCTCAAAGTACCACAAGAATCAACCATCAAATGAAGGTAGAAGATGAAGAGCAGGAAGAAGAATAGCCATCTCCAAATCTCCAGAATCGCCAGAGCTCAAACCCCAAATCACAACATGAAACCCTCAACACTGTTTGCATACGTGAATGAAATAAACCAGCCCAACTATGCCTTATACAAACACATGAACCGGACGGTTCAATAACAAACCAGGTAAATACATGAAATACCCAGATTACCCCAACAATCTCCCCCTTAATCTGTAACTCTACACAACAACCATAGTAGGCTGGGCTTCAACCGTCATCGTCCAAGTGTACCTGCACAAACAAAACAAAAAAAAAACAAAAAAAAAAAACCACAGTACAAAGCAAACAAAAAAATATGCAAAGTACCTAGACATGCACTAACCATGCAACACTAAAGGACTCACAACAGGCACACCATGCAACAAATGCAACATGTAGAGAAACCCTAATCATAACTCATAACTCATAACTCACTCATATAACTATGAAGAGCACACATGCACATACCAGGCAAATATCTCATAACTGAGACAAACAGAGAAAGAGTTATAAAAATTTGGGCAGCATCTCCCCTAAAACTGCAACATATGCAAACCTAATAAACAAACACAAACATACCTGGACATCACCACACCATAGATAAATGAAAAACAAGTATACAATCTCCACAAAAGATAATAACCCACCACATAGACTTACTCATGCCAACACAAGCATAATAAATATATGAATTAAAACAAGTAAGACTTTAAACAAGAGACTTGTATAAACTTCAAGAAATCCATGGTGATGTCCAAAACCAACCTAGATTAACAAAACCTCACAACATCAACAGATGAACAACATGGATCCTGACATAATTGACAATGTCAATACAGCCCATGAATCTACAAATACTTACAATATAAGCCAAGTCAAGTCTAAAACATATCACATGATACATAAGAGAACTTAACCAACTAGAGAAAAAAGATTTAAACAATTCAAATATATAAAACATAACAAGTAAGCATAAATCTCTCCCCCTTAACCAGTAGATCCCAAAACTTACGAAATTCCTAACAAATCCATGTATTTTCATTTCAAATTCTGATTTTAAAACCTTCCCAAAGGAATACAAACATGCAATCAATATGTTAAACCACATAGATGCAGATATAAGACATAGAAAATGAAATGAGAAACTAGAGGCAACTGTCAACCTAAAATGCAAATACAATGCAAAAAACTCAACCATCAAGCTTATATATCAATGCCAAGGGTATTCAAATGAAATCACAACAGAATTCATTAACAAGTCATATTTCCAAACTTAGTTGTTAAAATGCCTAAAGAAGTTGCAAATCTTTCTTTCTTCCACACTAAACTAAAGAAAGACAACAAGTATCCAATTACCCATTAAAATAATGAAGAGAGTAACTCAGGATAGCAAACATTCTAATAGCCTTACATTTAACCAACAAGATGAAAATATTCTAAACAAACCCAAATAGGCAATAACACTCCTCAATCCATCATTGGCTTACTACCACTACTCAGACCAGGACCTCTTCACCCACTCACCACACATGACGGGCACAAGTCACAACTAGACACATCCAGGTCACCTAGAGTAGAAACCAAACCAGAGATAAAAGAAGTAAACTCAATAAGACTTGACAACTCTGACCAACAAGACCAGACTCAATCACCACATAAAAATATAACTGCAAACAAGACATAACCTAACCAATAAAACTGGTGCAAGTCATCTTACCAGACAACTCAATAAATCTGACAATAACTACTCCCAAATCAAAATCATACAAGCTGACAAACCATATCCCCTGAATCTCATGTGAACCCCAACCTGTGAGGACACACCCTCTTGACAACACCTATGTCAAGACCAGCACCAATGCTGAACTGGAGAACAAACCTCTCCCCCTGGAGACCAACCTCTCCAAACACTTGACAACACTGTGTCAAAAAATTAGCACTCATGCTACATATGGAGACTATACCTCTCCAAAAAAAACCAGGGATATATCTAATGCTATACCAAGTAAAATAGAAATCCTCATGTGTAACCAACTGTAATAAACAGTCTCAACACCACCTATTACCACTCTAGCATTACAAAAAGCAGTCAGACAAGTATACCAATGCCAATAAAAGCATCCATGAGAGTAAAAAACAACAACAAATACATAACATGCCATCACTATCATAATTGGTCAAGAATTCTCACACAACAAGGTATATCTTAACCAATAGAAAAACAGGCATAAAACATGTTGTCTCAGATTTATGAAAAATAAACAACTTCCTTACACAAGCATATCACCTTAAAAAATAAATAGACCACCTCCTTTTAACAAAGGAACAAAATAGGATAAACCAAAGTGTGCACCCAATGGAAACCCAAACAACCAGGTCTTAAAACAAGGTTTATGCTAACACTGAAAGCACCTAGGTCATCAAAGGACCTCAAACATGTTTATTTCACCAGAATTAGGCACATTATTATTAGTTGTCTCATTTTCTTGCAGTTTTCTCTTACATGCAAAACAATCTTTCTTAAAGTGTCCTACTTTCTTACAAAAGAAGCATCTCTTGAGGTTTGCATCAGACTTGTTGTTCCCATTATTATTCTTATTGTTATTCTCATGACTTTCAAATACTTTTCCCTTCCCTTTGGGTCTCCTTTGTTTGTAAGAGCCTTTACCCTTAACAAACAGATTCTCCCCACTGCCCTTAGTCATACCAGAAGCCAATAGTTCAGACTCCCTATTCTTTAAGGCATCAATCAGTTGTTCTAGGGAAATGTTTTGACAAGCATACTTGATTGAGTTCTTAACAACAAGATAATCATTATGAAGTGAATTCAATAGGATAATAGACAAGTCCCGATTTTCCAATTTAGTCTTCTCCCCGTATTAGCTAAGTCTTGAATCGGCTTCTTAAATATATCTAGGTTCTTGTCAAGGCTGATTGTAGGGTCCATCTTAAACCCATACAACCTCTCCTTCAAATAAATTTTGTTACCTAGATTCTTTTTCTGATAGATCTGCTCAAGTTTATTCCAAACTTTAATAGGAGTGTTGTCATCCTCATCAAGACACCTGATAACCCCATCTGTGATGTTCCAGAGCATGCAACCAATTGCATTCTCCATCACTTCAGTCCTCAAGACTGGATCAATACTTTCAAAGAAAGCATCTGGGTCATCTATTGATCTTAGGAGTTTCTGTTGTGCCATTAAAGCCCTGACTTTCCTTTTTCAAATCCCAAAGTCCCCTGTCCCATCAAACTTCTCAATGTCTACCCTAGAACCCCCCATAGGAGTATCCAAACTTAGGTACTAGGACTCAACCCTAGACCTACTGCTCTAGTAGAGCCTGTGGTAACTACACTAACCACACTGGGAGGAGTGCCCTCCCCTGGTAGACCAAATCCCTTACTTAACTCCACTTTGAAGCAGATAAATCACACACAATCAGTATATATTGGAATTAAATCACAATACTGATATAAACAATTCTGAAAAATATAATAAACAGAATTAATCAATCACAATTTTATTATCTACTCATATACACGTGTCAGCAGTATTTAATCAAACATTTATTAACTCAATAGGCCAATATAAACCAAATAAAGTGCCTAAGTTATCAATTGAGATCACTACCGCTAGTCTTGTATAAAATTCTAGCAGAAATTATATAACCAGTGATCAATTAACAGTTAATAAAAACAGAATAAATCTCATACATAGATTATCACAATTACAAAGTCAAAATAGGTCATAAAAATTAGAACCGAATACCTACTGGTAACATACAGGAGCAGCAGTAGTATATATGACCAACATATGACAGTAATCAACCTATATTCATATGAGATTAATTCAGCAAATTAATCTAATCAGAATCACCAATCCTCATATAGATTAACATTGGAAATGAACCAAAAAATTATCAGCAGACCAGAATGGTAAGCAGCAGAAGCAATAAATCAATCTATATTAACCAAAAACATAGGCTATCAATCTAACAGGTTAACACTTGCTGAAATTATATAACAACCAGATTATATAACCAGCAGTAGAATCATCCGAATTATAATCAGCAGAAGTAGAAGCATACACAGATTATATAATCAGAAAAAAAATGATTCAATAATTTAACCTAAATTATCTATGAGATCATAAAACAATTAACATAATACTCATAGAGAAATTCTAAGTTAGGTCTCCACCGAATCACCTAACAGAAACACCGGCTGTCTCAGACTAGTAGGGTAACCTCTGCTCTGATGCCAATTTGATGTTCCCAGGTCTCAATTCACATTAGCATTAGGAGATTAACTCATATTAATTATCTATTGAATCAAATGAAATATGCAACCTATAAACCCTAACCTAGTCAAGCCAACCGATCGTGTGATTTAACAAGAAATTGGAAGCAAGAAGAAGAAGAGACACAGGTGTTTGATGACGGAGTTCGGCTCTTGAGCCTACGTCTCCGGGACTCGGGATAGAGTCCAATCTACTATAGCTTGAGAGATTACAGATAAACAGGGAAAAAAATAAGGGTACAGAGATGATCGTATATGGCAGTAGTTGATGCTCAAATCAACATCGAGTCTTCCTCTTCATATGAGGAATGAAAGCCCTCTGGTATCGCCTCAAAGAACCAAACACATAGTGAGATCAGAACATCAAGAACAACTCCAAGCCATCACCGAATCACTCAAGAACACCACCGAGTGATTCCCTTCCTTTGCCAAGCACTTTGCCTCAAAGTACCACAAGAATCAACCATCAAATGAAGGTAGAAGATGAAGAGAAGGAAGAAGAATAGCCATCTCCGAATCTCCAGAATCGCCAGAGCTCAAACCCCAAATCACAACATGAAACCCTCGACACTGTTTGCATACGTGAATGAAATAAACCAGCCCAACTATGCCTTATACAAACATATGAACCGGACGGTTCAATAACAAACAAAAAAAACAAAACCCCCCCCCCCCCCCCCCCCACCCCCCCCCCCCGCGGGGGGGCCCCCCCCCCCACGGCGCGGGCGGGGGCGCGCTCCTTTACACGGCGGGGGGGGGGGGGGGGGGGTCGGGTTGTGTGGGGGGGGAAGGCCGGGAGGTGTGGGGGGGGGGGGGGATACCCTAAAGGGGGGGGCCCCCCCCCAAAGGGGCCCCCCCCCCCCACCCCCTTTTAATGGTTACAAGATGCCCAGGGGGGGGGGGGGGCCCCCCCCCCCCCCCCTGGTCACACCATGAGGCAGTATATAACCATTAGGTCCAACATGATTAGTGAGTTGAGCGCATGTGGGCGCCAAAAGATTGATGTGGAGCAAGTCTCTACAGTAATCAGGTCATTGCCTAAGACTTGGGAGCATATGAAGATCTTCTTGACTCATGCTGATGATGTTAAGACTTTTGATCAAGCTGCCAAGCACCTTAAGCTGGAGGAGGATCGGATGTTGGATGATGCCCCTCCCATTGAAGTACTTGTCGTTGAAGCTAGCACTAGTAAGGATGCAGCTCTAAGTGCAAGAGGGAGAAAGCTCAACCTCAGCGGTCCATGCAAAGTAACAGAGGTGAGAACAGAAACAAGAGTGGCCCCAAGCGTTCAAGAGGGACTAGTACTAGCAAGAAGAAATCACCTTTGATTTGCTTCAACAGCCGAAAGCTTGGTCATTTTACTCGTGATTGCACTAAGCGAAGGTATGTACTTGTGTGTTATACCTCATCTTGTTATATAGCAAGTTCTACTATGCTTGCTGAACTAAATTCTTTGTGGATTGTTGATTTAGGTGTGACAAAACACATAACAAGGGAACGCTCGAGCTTCGTGGAATACCGTCGTGTTCCAAGAGGAAGCAGAAGAATAACGATGGGGAACAACTCGAGTGTGGAGGTTCATGGCGTTGGCATGTGCAAATTAGTACTGTGAGGTGGTCGGACGTTGTTACTCCATGATGTGCTGCATGCTCTAGACATTCGGCGGAATCTTGTTTCTGTTATTTTTCTTATGAGACATGGTTTTAGAGTTGTATTTGAGAATAATTCTTTGGTTTTGTATCTAGGTGATACAGTTTATGGTTACGGTTTTCTTCAGAATGATTTTATTGTATTGGATACAATTGATTATTTATCTAATTCTGGTAATGCTTTTGTTTGCCAAAATACTGTGTATTGATTCTAATATGTGGCATGCTAGAGTATGACATATTGGCTTATATAGGATGAACAGGTTGGCAAGAGAAGGTCTCTTGGGCCAAGGTTCACTATCTGATTTGCCAACCTGTGAGTCATGTCTAGCAGGAAAAGCAACTAGAAAATCATTTAAAAAGGCTTTGAAAGCCTGTCTTCCTCTAGAACTTATTCATTCAGATGTCTGTGGGCCCATGAATGTGCATACTAGAAAAGGACAGGCTTATTTCATCACATTCATAGATGACTATACACAATATGGTCATATTTATCTACTTTCTCATAAGTCAGAAGCTCTAGAATGTTTTAAGAAGTTCATGAGCTTAGTTGAGAATCAGTTAGATAAAAGGATTAAAACTCTTAAAACGGATAGAGGTAGAGAGTATCTCTCTGATATGTTCAAAGGGTTGTGTGATGAAAAGGGAATATCTAGGCAACTTATTATTCCAGGGACTCCACAGCAAAATGGGGTTGCTGAGAGGAGGAATAGAACCTTGCTAGACATGGTGAGATCCATGATGGCACAGGCAAATCTACCATCTCTTATTGGGAAGATGCTTTGCTAATTGAGGCCTATATCCTCAACAGGAGTCCAACCAAATCGGTTCCTTCCACACCATCTAAGTTGTGGACCGAAAGGAAGCTAGAATTGAGTTTCATGCACGCATGGGGATGTACAGCATATGTTCACTCTACATCTCACCAATACGGGAAGCTTGGACCCAGAGGAAGAAGTTTATCTTAGTAAAATATTCTAAATTCTCGACGGGCCATGTCTTCATTGGACTAGATGAGAATGAGAAGAGAACAAAACTTGATCTAGGGATGCAACATTCTTGAAAAGTGATTTTCCATCTCTTTCAAGAGTTAACAAAGAATTATCGGAATTCTTTGAGATACAAGACAGTGATCTTGTCACTCCAGGGATTCAGATTCTGGATAATGAACCTGGGGTTCATCCAGAAGATCCTATTAGGAGTGGGAGTGTTGATGTGATAGCTACCTCAGAGGGTGAGCAATCTAACATGCACTTGCGCCATAGTGGGCGCAGGCTTGTTCCTAGTCATCTTTTCGACATAGAGGATGAAGCCTACATGGTAACTCCTGAAGAGATTGACTGTGAGATGATTCCAGTTGATGAGCATGAACCGAAGAGCGTGTGGGAAGCTCTTGCGGGGACAAGCTCAAAAAATGGTTGAAAGTGATAGAGGAAGAGTTGGAGTCGATGAAAGTTAATCATGTCTGGGACTTGGTTGACTTACCGTTGAGCTGAAAGACAATTGGGAATAAGTGGGTTCTCAAGATCAAGAGAAAGGAGAATGGATCTATTGAAAGTTTCATGGTTCGTTTAGTAGCTAAGGGCTACACCCAACGAGAGAACATTAATTATGAGGAAACTTTTTCCCCAGTGGTTAGGTTTGCCTCCATCCGCTTCATATTAGCCATTGTTTCTCAGTTGGACTTGGAGCTTTATCAAATGGATGTAAAAACTGCTTTTCTCAATGGAAAACTTGAGGAAGAGATCTATATGGATCAACCTCAAGGCTTTGAAGCTAATGGACTAGAGCACAAAGTGTGCAAACTCATAAAGTCCATATATGGCTTAAAGCAAGCTATGATGGAAAATGTTTTTTCCATGCTTAAGGAAGACCATTGTGTTTACACCAAGAGATCTGATGGTAGTTATGTCACTATGACACTATATGTAGATGACATACTCATGGCTAGCAATAGCAGGAGCTATTGGAAACCATTAAGAAATGGTGTCCTTCGTATTTGATATAAAGGACATGGATGAAGCAAGTTATTTCGTGGTGTAGCAAGAAGTAGACTTGTATATCACTCTCGACCATAGAAGCAGAGTATGTGGGATGCTTAGTTGCGGTTCAAGAGGCTGTTTGGTTGAGGAGATTCTTACGACATACTAGATTTGTGATGACATCCAAAGAGGCTGCCTTTCTCTACTGTGATAATATGGCAGCTCTTGCTATGTCAAGGACCCCAAGTATCATGGGAAGACCAAACATATACAGTTAAGATATCATTTTGTTAGAGACATTATATCAAGGAAGAAAGTTGTACTTAAGCACATATCTACTAATCAGATGGTAGCCGACCCTCTTACCAAACCTATAGCCAATGATGTTTTTATTCTTCATGTAAAATCCTTGGGCTTGCGTAGATTGTGACTTAATTTTTTGTACTGAAACCTTCTTATTATTGAGTAATATGAGTTCATTCCAGCATTTATTTTTCACTTTCTATGTGATTGTGTTCTTTTAACATAAAACGAAATATGTTAAGAGGCAAGAGAATAGCTCACTCACATGAGCATTCGTCTCTGACGCCTTGGAGGCGAGCAGAGATGACACCAATTGTGAATGATTTTGTGTAGGTCAATTCATAATGATGATGTCGCCTTTATTTGGAATCAAGATGAGTTTCTCTATTGTGAAGAGAATCGACATGAATGTTCCCACTATTCATGTTGCCTATAAAAGCCAGGTGTGAGTTCTTTATGTGGTGCTAGGGTGGCGACAATAAAGAAACTCGGGTTAGGCGCAAGAGGTTGCGTCTAGACTAAGACATGTATGGTGTTGAGAGGGACATACGTTCTATTGTGTATAGAATGCTCCACCATAGCACGTATATCATACTATGTGTGCTTAAAGATCATTATAAATGAGAGGATGGATCCCTACTCCTTTCATTGTGTGAGTCTTGGATCTTATGGTCCATTAGTGTTCTTAGTGACTTTCGACGACATCATAAATCGAAGGGTTGATCTGGCTACTTTGGGGTGTTACCTATGTTCATGATTGATTCAACCTAAAGGGGCATTACCGGGAAAGGAGTCAATCCCAAGCGTAGTGGGCGAAAGGAAAGGTTTGATTCAACTACACCCTAAAAGTGTTTGCTGGTGCCAACTGTATGTGTTACAGTAGTGAACATTTTAAGGACAAGAAGGTGATCTCTCAGAAGGATTGAGATACCTTTAGTCTGATGAGTTTGAATAAACCTAAGACACTGTGGTATACTAATGCTTATTTGACGTGTTTCTTTGAGTGATGTGTCATTTTGGCCTTCTGGGAAGGTCTCTAGTTTGGGGCTCACGCATGCAGGTATATCACCGGTCGCACAACCCATTCTGCCAGTATGACTTGTGGATGTTGGTGTCTGGGACACAAGAGGCCTATGTATCTAGGATACATACAGAGAGATCAAAATATGTATATCTGGGATATACATGTGTGTCTGGGACACACTGTGATAGAGAGGTCAAAAGTGTATATCTGGGATATACATGTGTATCTAGGACACATTGTGACAGAGAGATTAACACTTGCCCTTATGCAAGTGGGAGAGGATTTATTAATTATTAATATAATTATGTGCCCAAGGGCAAAATTGGAAACTCAATTGCGAGCGATTACAAAATATAGGGTTCTATATTTTGGTAACCACCACATAACTTGAGTAAGAGATCACATTATTTGTAGGGGTGTAAGTTTGGCCCTGACTCACCCTAAGTCAGCCCTGAGCCCGAATAGGGCTTGGGCTAAAGATTTTGGCCCTAAGGGCGAGTTAAGGCCAAAATATTCTGGCCCTAACTAGGGCCAAAGGCGGACTGGGATTACTCTCTTGGCGCGCCCAAGCCGTCAAGGCCCGTCCCTGATTTTGGCCTTGATTTTGACCCTGATCTTGGCCCTGATTTTGGCCCTGATTCTGGCCCTAATATTGGCCTTGATCTTGGCCCTAATTTTGGCCTTGATCTTGGCCCTAATTTTGGCCTTGATTCTGGCCCTGATTCTGGCCCATAATTTTGGCCCTGATCCTAGCCTTGATTTGAGTCTGGACCCTCCAACCATATGGAGAGGAATTAATTCTAATCCACATGGGTGAATACTTGACACGTGTCAAATTTTAAAAGCATGATCATGTCTTTTAGAAAATTAATAAAAATAAATTATATCCTCATTACCAATGTAGTAAGCATCCATCTAATTTTGGCCCTTATCCTGACCCTAATTTTGGTTCTAGTCTTACTGGTTAATTTGACCCGATCATGTACTAGATTTTTACCATAATCTTCATATCAACATTGATATAACTATAAGTCTCGATTTTGACCTTCAATCATTTTGATAATATTATACTATAAGTTCACTTTTTATTATTTTTAAGGTAATTTTATTTTTCGAACTAAGTCATTTTTAGTTCCCAAAAAGCATCGACTTTTTCTTTTCTTTTTTTGGACTAAGGCGAGATAATATATTATAAATAATAAAAACTAGTATATAGAGAATTAGTATCTAATAAATCTACACCCCAACTTCTCATCATGAACATTGACATCTTTCTTTTGCCTCCAAGGTGATATTTCAAAAAAAAACTTATTAAGGACAGATAGTTGTGTTTGTAACTAAAATATCATTTTCTTTAACTACGAAAAAAATACCAATACTAAATTATCGTTGATTTACTTGTTAACAAGATTTAATATGGATTTGTTGAATAAGGATATCAATTGAGAGGTTTTCAATTTCTATCACCAAAGTAATGGGAGAGGTTTTCAATTTCAATCGCCAAAGCAATGGGAAACTTTCAGAGCTCAATATAGAATTATGGAATGTGAATTTATTTATGTTTAAAGCAACACTATCAACTTATTGACTATTTTATCATTTTGTAGGAGCTTGAATCATCTTATATTTCTATGAATTTTATTTTTAGTTAACTTGTGATACTTTTATGTTTTTTTTTTTTAATATATATTTTTTTTAATTTACATTTGATATTTTAGGTCAATTAAGGCTAGGGACACAGCCAATCAAGGCCAGGGATAGGGCCAATCAAGGTTAGGGCTAATCAGGGTCAATTAGGGCGGGAATGGGTTTGGCTTGGCCCTCTAGGGCTTAGGGCTAGGGACAATAATCCTTGGCCCTGAACTAGGGTCAAGGCAGGAATGGGCTCATATTAGAAGATATAGGGCTGGGCTTGGGATTGCAAAAGCCAGGCCCAGTCCGGCCCTGTCGCAGCCCTAATTATTTGTATGTGAGATTTCTTGAAAGACAACTCCCTCTCTCTCTCTCTCCCTCTCTCCAAGAAACGCAGGAAGGAGAAATTGTTCAAGGATCTTCTTCTCCTTGCTTTGGATCTCAATCTTATACCATCCATCCACAAAATACATTCCCTTTCCTCATGATTGTAGAATCAAACCAGTGATCAATTCATGGAGGAACGAGGACGTGGAATCCAAATTAACTTCCGCTACAGTAATTCTATTTTGGGAAAGCAAATCCAGGTAATGATCTTTCCCCTTCTATTATTGAATAGAGATACATGGAGTTTTACCAATAACATTTGTATGCGCCATGAAAAGTAATCAATTTGAATAGCTTAGTGGGAGTAGTTACCAAACCGGATAACAAGATGGACTTGGTAAAACTCCTAGAATCAACTTGATCTTTCGTGTTCTTCTCCAAGTCAAACCTTGTTTTTTCAAAAGTCTGACGGAGTCCCATGCATAATTAAGGGTAACTATTGAATAATTAACTGTCATGTGTCACGATCCTAGATACGAATTATAAGGAATTACAGAGGATGTGAATTGTAGATGATGTGAACCCAAACGAATCTAATTCAGATCAAATAGTCACAATAAGAAAAGACAGTATGGTAATTAACTCCATAGTGCCCGTTCACTGGTTTCTTTTTCTACCAAGAAACAATTTGATCTTTTGATAGCTGTGCAAGTTAAATACAAAACATATGAGCACTTGAAGTACCAATTATTCATTTACATCAAACAGCAACACAAATCCAAAATCAAAATGTGACTGGGACGCTGTAAAGGAAAAATAGGCAAAAGGAAGTATTAAAAAACAAACAACAAGACAACTTTCTCTTTGACTTTTCTTTATTCTCCGGTAATCGAAATAAGATTCAAGCACATCTACAGGCTTTTTGGTATCGACTTTCATTCTGTGTTTTTCTTATTTAAAAAAATAAAAATAAAAATTCATTTTTGTCAAAAAAATAAAAAATAAATTTTGGAACTTTTGTCCCTACTTAATTATAGAATAAAGAATTATTTTGGTATTGATGAGGATGAAACAACACTGAACCGGGTCCAACCACAGTCAGGTCGTGGGCTCCGGTTAGAGGCGGGCTCAACCGCAGTCAGATCAAGATCAAGTTCAAAAGAGGCTAGAGTAGACCTTGTTCGTTCGCCTTTTCTTCAAACTCCATTTCCCTAAGGGTTCCTGCCATTACCTCGACTGGTGCTAACGCTTCTGAACCATAAGTCAATTTGAACGGAGTCTCTCCAGTGGGTGTCCGAACAGTGGTTTGGTATGCCCAGAGGACATTCGACAATTCTTCAACCTATAAGGTTTTATTGGCTTCGAGCCTTTTCTTGATTCCGTCCAGCAATGTTGGGTTTGTCACCTCCACCTGGCCGTTACTCTAGGGATATGCTACTGACGACATCCGGTGCTCGATCATGTAAGTATTGCAAAAGAGTTCGAACAGAGGATTGTTGAATTGTGTTCCGTGATCGGTCACAAGTATCTTTGGGATCTCGAACCGGTGGATGATTGATTCCAGTACGAATTTCTCCATCTTTCTTTCTGTAATTGTGGCCAAAGGAGCTGCCTCTACCCACTTGGTGAAATAATCTATTGCAACGATTAGGAATTCTCTCCCACCTGATGCTTTTGAAAATTTTCCTACTAAGTCGATTCCCCACATTGCGAATGGAATTGGGTTAAGAATTGATGTTAAGATCGTGGCTGGTAGCTTTGGTACTTTCAATTGTACTTGACACTGGTTGCAGGACCGAACGTATCTTATGGCATCTTCTTGTATCTTGGGCCAATATAACTCATATCAGAGGATCTTATGTGCAAACGCTCGACCGCCCATATGCTCTCTACAAATTCCTTCATGGATCTCTGCCAAGGCCGTTTTGGCTCCTTCTGGTCCAACACATCTAAGTAATGGTCCAACAAAGGACCTTCAGTATAGCCTCCCATTCTGAATGGTGTATCTTGCCGCCTGAACTCTAATTGACCGAGCTTCTTTTGGATCCTCAGGGAGTTTGTTATCTCGAATGTACTCCACGATCGGGTCCATTCAACATTTTTTACTTTCTATATAAGATACCTCGTTCATCTAAGCACTTGGGAAGCTGAATTCCTCGATGTAGACCGTTATTAAAGCACAGGCCTTGCCCGTATGGTCTTAGCTTTCGTGCCGCTATCATAAGCGCCAGAGCCTGCTTTTCAGTCACCAAAAATATCTTGTTTCTGCGTCCAAGAGTATGTGACTAACATAATATATAGGCCACTGCTTCTTCTCCTTTTCCCGAATGAGAACTGTGCTTACGGCCGATTGTGAAGTTGCTAGGTATACTTGTAAAGTTTCTCCTTTCTCAGGTCTAAAGAGCAAAGGTGGCTGCCCGAGCCTGGTTTTCAGTTCCTCGAATGCCTTCTGACATTCATCTGTCCACCGAGCCTCTTTACTTCCCCTTAAATCTTTCAGGGCTTTAAAGAAACGTAAGCACTTTTCTCCTGACTGTGAAATAAATCGGGTTAGAGCCGCTATCTGTCTTGTTAGGCATTGCACATCCCGAACAGTCTTTGGAGACTCCATGTTGATTAGGGCTTGTATCTTAACAGGGTTTGCTTCGATTCCTCTTTGGAAAACCATAAACCCTAGGAATTTTCCCGAAGATACTCCGAAGGCACATTTCTCTAGGTTCAGCTTCATTTGGTATTTTCTTAAAACAGAAAATACATCCCTTAGATCCGCAATGTGCCCTGCTCTCTGGAGACTTTTTACCAGCATATCATCTACGTACGCCTCCATATTTTTTCCTATCAGATCACTAAAGATTTTGTTCACAGCCCTTTGGTATGTGGCCCCCGCGTTTTTCAACCCGAATGGCATGACTTTGTAGAAATAACTTTCCCGATCGGTCATAAAGGCCATGAATCTCTCATCTTCCTTATTCATCAGGATTTGATTGTATCTAGAATAAGCATCCATGAAACTTAGTGTTTCATAACTGCCAGTTGCATCGATCAAAAGATCTATTCGGGGGAGCGGGTAACAGTCCTTTGGGCATGCCTTATTAAGATCTGTGTAATCAGTACACATTCTCCATTTCTCGTTCGACTTTTTCACCATCACAGCGTTAGCAAACCATGTCGGGCACTTGATGGCTTCAGTGAAGCCCGAGCTCTTCAATTCTCGACCTCTCCTCTGATTGCCTCGTGCTTTTCAATTGAGAAGTTTCGTCTTTTCTAAATTACTGGCTTGACGTTTGAGTTGATCCAAAGCTTATGTTCGGCTACCGCCCGATCGATACTTGGCATAGCGTCGGCTGACCATGCAAACACATCTATGCTTTCCCGAAGGAACGCCTTTAATTCTTCCTTGAAGCTTTCTAGTTGCTCTGACCCAATATGAGTAGCTTTTGCTTCGTCTCCTGGCTGCAACAGGATTCGTTCTAATTTTTCCACAGGTTCTGGTCTCTGCATGGTGTGTCACATCCACCCAGCCGGTACCCTATTAGGCATACCCGGGTATGTGAACCACAGTCCCAAGGATCAAGTATCGAGCAACCATGCCTCCCACATACACTATAACATAATCATGAACAATAATAATCAAGGTAAAAGCATATAATAAAAGAATCAGGAATAAGATAAATCAAAAAATCAGAGTGCGGAATAAAATGACACCAAAATAAATATATGATCCAAAAAGAGAGAGAGTGAGCGGAAATCACCCCTCAATGCAATGGAAAGTAGTCAATCAAAGTTAAGTTACAAATCCAAAAATTCAAGGAGTATATCAATGAAAGTTATAATTACAGATCCAAGTTTCAAAGAAATAACAGTGTAAAGGCCTAAGCTAAGGTCTCCTTGGTCTTATACAATGTATCCTCATAGGTGTACACGAAGGAAACTAAGCAGGGCCTCTCCCACACCAAAGTCAGGCTAATCTTTGTACGGAGGGTAACCACCCTCGGTATCTTCACCATAACTTTCATAATGGCCAAGACCTTCAGTGTAGTATGTGGGATCCTGGTCCGCCTCGAGGTATGAGCCATCAGCTTCTTCGGTACCTGCAGAGAAATCTAAGAAAACAATTGCACATAAAGGAATGAGTTCAAAAGAACTTAGCAAGGCAATTATTCCATAATACACAACTCATATGATACAAAACATAACATGATGCAAAATGATATGAGACAGATGATGCAAATATAATTCTAACTCTACATATGCTAGTCTCTATGGTAGACATGCTTTAAATCATAGCACCATACTTCTTTGGGTAGGTCTCAATCACTCAAGTCGGTGGGAATTGGGTCCTGCATCCCTCTGGACAAATCCATGGCTGGGGTTTAGGTCACCGCTCTTTCACAACTCCATTTGGTCTAAGTATTGGCGCATGTCACAGTAAAGCCTAGCCCAACGCAAATCATCTACTCAGTCATATCATGTTAGATCCAGATACGTCCATTCCTCGTCCCGGGCGATCCTTTCCGGTATCCTTCACACTAGAGTCAGCATAGTCCTGAACTATGGACTCATCAACCCTATTGGTATCCACAAATAGTAGACGGGAAGCTCTCATGTCCTCTCACAGATATGACTCACCAGTCTCGAGCGCCCGTGAGCCCAAGTCTAGCTATTTGCAACCCTACCAATAAATGACCCTTTTCAGGTATCCGTAGTATAATTTATGTCCTCTCACGGGTTGGTTACCGGTCTTGAGTGCCCATCAAACCATATTACAACCACGGGTCATTCGGTCTCAATGCCCTCCGATTCGGGTGTAATACGATACCCGAATGGGAAGGGCATTCGGTCCTTATCGTATTACACCCGAATTCGGGAAAGTCTTATATATGTCATCCAATAATTCGGGAAAGTGTCGATGGGCACCATCGGAGAACATCCCATACTATTCCTTCCGATGTTCAAGGACAGAAATGTCGGAAGGACATTCCCCAATCCTAAATCATACTTAATCAATCACATGCTCAATTCCATCATATCATACATGATTGACATTTCATCATATAAAAAGAGATACAATGTAACACGATTGATCACATATGTTATTATCACAATAAGTAAGCATGGTAATCCAAAATGATATATAACATGGTACTACTGTTATGAAGTGTATACATTAGCTACAAGATGTCTAAAATATTTCAAGGAATGTAAATCTACCACATTTCCAACATAGCGACAAGATTCACATAAGTCATGTAATTATGACAATAACCGTCCTTACCTTAATCGAATCGAAAATAATACCAAGTGTCACTTAGAATAGTCCCCAAATCAGTGCTTGTACCCTAGACAACATAAGAGCAGCATTAGAGAATGAAACAATCAAATCGGAGATCAAACGGAGCAATTCGAGCAAGTATAAGAGTTGTTGTTCTTAGCTGGTCGACTGACTAGTTGACTGACTGGTTGACTGACTCAGTCGACCAAGATGAACAGTGACGGGCATAATAGTGATTTTGGCCCGAAACTGATCTTCCGGGGCTCGGATCGATCCGAAACTTGGAGGGATTGTTAGGAACAGTATAAGAACACTACCTAGCAAGTATTATCATAATCTAATGGTCCAATTAGGAATACCCAAATTGAAACCCTATGTTCTATATGCTAGACATCAAGAATTGAATTGGAATTTGTTGTAATGGTAAGAAACAATGGGGAATTAGCTAAGGGAATGATAAGAAGTAGATTAGAATCATAAACTAACAACAAATCAGACCTAGGATACACATACACATCAGTTTAGATCAAAGAAACAAGTTGGAATGAAGAAAATCATGGAAATGCAATGCTAGTGATTGAAATGGAAGCATAGCATAGCAAGAATGGAAGAAAACTAATGGAAATGAAAGAGGAAACACATGACTAAGTGTTTGCAAGGTTGCAACACTTCAGTAATGGTCTCAATTGCAAGAAAGAGGAGAGGAATGAGTATAATAGAGGATGAGAGAGAGAAATCATACCTTAAGGAAGCAAATGGAGATGGAATGCAATGATTGAGACCAATATTCTTCACAAACTTCAAGAGATAGCCTTGGGAAGCTCACTCCTCGGTCTCTGGAGTCCAAATGATTAGGGTAGGGTTCTATTCACAAGGTCCCAATAAGTAGGGTTAAAATAATCAAGAAAAATGGAATTTTCGTATTTAATAATCTGCTGGTCAACTGGGTCAGTCGACCAAGCCATGACAGCAACTTCAGACAGGGAAATGGAAGGCGAGACTGATGCAAATTGAGTTGGGTTTTCTCCTACATGTCAATCAACAAGTCTAGATTAGAGAATTACCTTCAAAACAAGACCAGAAGTGCATCAAGTACTTCAACTAAGCTTCCCCTCTTCTAGGCGCAATTGCTCACCGAACACTGATAGTGTATCCATGTAAGGGGCATCACTGTCAATATCCATAGGCTCTGAGTCATACACCAAATCTTCAACTATGAGGGCCCACAAGTCTCTTCTTCCACCACTCCGGGTCTTCAGACCTACAAACATCAAAGGATCCGACTCGGGGTCAGGGTTAGGATAGGGCTGGGTTTCACATGGTGTCTTCATCCCGATCTTCCCTTACCTCGATTGGTAAGGCTGTGGCTTTTCAGGTCCAACCTTATCTTTTAGATAGGCTACATAACACTGTCGAAAGAGCCTCTGATCCGATGTTACTTGATCGATTCCCTTTTTAGTTGAGAATTTTATCTTCATATGCCTAGGCGAAACTATCGCGCCTAGCTTTGTTAGGGAAGGCCTGCCGAGGATGACATTGTAAGCAGGGAGGTCCCGAACAACCAGGAAATTTACTCAAATAGTGGATTCCTTCTGGAAGTTCCCCACCGAAAGGTCTAACTAAATCAACCCTTCGGCAACGGCGGACGAACCCGTGAATCCGTAAAGATGAGTGAATGATGGCTTCATTAGGTCTTACTCGACCCTTAACTTTCTGATAAGCTTTGTAAGACAAGAGGTCGGCCGAAGATCCCGTGTCAACTAAGACTCTGTGCACCTCTCGTCGCCCAATTTCTACTTTGATTACTATCGTGTCATCATGAGGTAGGCATACCCCCCGTTCATCCTCTTCATCGAAGGTGATGGGATTCTCCTCCAATTTCTTTCGTTTCAAAGATTCTCCTATTCCCACAAACTTGAACTTCGCCTTTAGCTTTTTTAGGGATTCAGGTTTGGTCCCTCCAAATATCGTAAGAATAGGGGACCGGCTAGGCCCGACCACCTCTTTCCCCTTTTTTGACCTTGGAGCTTCAACACAGCGCTCTCTGCTTCTAGAACGATCTCTTTTCTCGATGGTCGTCCTCTGCTCGTTTTCTCGACCTTTGATAAAGCTGGCCAGGTGACCCTGGTTTATTAATCTTTCGATATCAGCCTTCAGGTGTCTACACTCATTTGTGTAGTGCCTGTAATCCTTGTGAAAACGACAATATTTCTCCATATTCTTTTCTCCTGTCTTTGTTATTATCTTTGACGGCCATTTCAAAATATCTTGGTTCTTGATTTGCATCAAGATTTCCAATCGTGGAGCGTTTAGGGGCGTGTAATCATTTTGATCGGGAGAGCACCGTCTCCAAGTCGATCGTGGCTTTCTGGCCCGATCGAGGATGGGCTGCTTCTGTTTCTGGCTCCGTTCGAGAGCCTTCTGCTCTTTGCTTAGCGCTTTTGGCTCTCCTTGACGTGCGTCGAGTATTTCTGTCACTTTGGCTTGTTTTTGACACTGTTGCACCAATTCTGAATAGGTGGTAGGCATGTCTTGAAGTAGCAACTCCAGTAACTTTCTATCTATGAGCCCAGTAAACAAAGCAGTTGGCCACCTGTTCGTCCAAGTTTTCAATCTCCATGGTGACTTCGTTGAATCTCTTCAGGTATTCCTGAATCGATTCATTCTTTCCTTGCTTGATCGTGAATAGGGTTTCTTCTGTTTTTTAATTTGAATGCCACTTTGGAAACGACCGATAAATTTTTGGGCCAATTCTTCAAAATCAACAATTCTTCCCGAAGGAAGGTTTGAGAACCACTTCTGTGCTGCCCCTGTTAGGGGGGAACCGAATACTCTGCATAGAATTTCATCAGAGTTCCCTGCTCTCGCCATCGTCTGTTGGTAGTAACTAATATGGGCAATGGAATCTCTCGAACCGTCGAACGAAGTGAACGTGGGGAGTCAAAAATTGTGTGGAAACTAGTACCCGGCAATGGCCTCCATGAATGGAGTTTTTCTGATGACCGAATAGATGTCACCGGTCCTTCTCCCCCTGGAGAGCTGCCCCAATCTATGATTTATATCGGCCAGTTCACGACCGATATGCAAGGATCGTCTGTTGTTAGCCTGAATGGCATCTCGACCTGAACGTCTAGATGTTGGGGAGTGAGTGCGAACTCCTTTTGGCAATCTTGTTCTGGATTTAGTTCGGCTAGCTTGCGGCCTGTCGTGCCGATCATCTCTCCTAGGTAATTCCCCAGTTCTCAATTCTCTGACTCGTCTTTGGGGATTCCTCTGAGTGTTCGGGCCAAAATTTTTGTCTCCTTCGTTGGAAGGCGCTCATGCGAGAGGTATACGCCCGTCTGCTTCTCCCGCACATCTTCTAGCCTCCAACTGATCAGGAGCCTGAGGAGCGACTACCTGCCTGACTAACGTATGGAGCATCTGCTGCATCTCTAAGAACTGGACCGGCATTTGATCCGGTTGCTGTTGAAGAGGATTCGGATGGTTTTCGTGTTCATTGCCATCCACTCCATCTTGACGAATCTCTTGGGCTCAGCTTCCTTCAAGAATATCTAATGGATCATTCCCATCAGGAGGAGGGCGGAGATTCAATTTTCGCGGAGCCGCCGCAGCTACTACTGCTAATCTAGTGACCATGGCTTTCTTGAAGTGTTTCCCACAAACGGCGCCAAATGATGCATCCAGAAAATGTTAAGCCTCTGAATCTGTGAAGATAATCCGCAAAACAAGGTTAGACGTGGCCCGACCGCTGGGGTCGGGAGGCCACCTCCGAAGCTTAAGTCAGTTGCTGAACTGCTCACAATGCTCTGGTTGAATGCAGAGTCTAAAATCAATATGAATAGTTGGGAAACGATTCAGATACCTCTAGGGTGAGTAGATCACCTGTTTATATAGATTTTACCTCCAATTCTCGACCATTGAGTGAATTCTCGATCTCTTTAGAGGACCGTCCGATCATAGGGTTTTACCCTAGATATTTGGGAGTGCAGGTGGTTACCAATCTTAGCAGGATTCCCTCCCCGCCTTGACGATGGTTGCTTCCTACAAGTTAGCTTGGTCTACCGCAAGATTTGGGAGGTCGTTCGTGACTGATAGCTAGAGTGTGGCGCCCTCTCAATCGTTCAGATTAGGTTAAAGTGGTCCCGATCGTGGTCTAACCAGGGTGGAGGAAGTGAACCCGGTCCAATGGGTTCGGTGCAATTTTCCTCGTATCACATCAATAATTGCCTAAAACAAAATCTAGAGTCTACCACGTGCTCAATGAAGATTAAACTTCCTAACAAATCGATCAACACAGGAAAAGATTGAAGAAAGCAAGTGTAGATAAAACTGTAGCTCTCTAAGAGACAAAAGATAAACAAAAGAAACAGAACTCACCAATCCTGAGATGCTGCTTTCTGATGACATTGGAATAGAATTAACAAGTTGTTCTCCATCCAAATCCCATAGCTTGATTCATGATAGCTCTCCAGAAGCATTCTGGTTGCAACAAAAGCATATTTTGAAGAAAAATCAATAGGAAATACTAAGATAATGTCATGAATCAGGCAAAAATCTTGAACTGAGTATGTACCAAATATCCAGACTATTGCTGCCAATCCACAACAGCATTCACACCCCTTACCAGGTCTATGACCTTGAATCAAGGAGAATGCAGTTACACGCTTTCAAAGAATAATCTTTCCAAATACGAATATTTCCATTTTCCATCACCTATAATAAAAACAAGGTATAATTACTATTGCCCCCTTATACTTTGGTTTTATTACTAATCAAACCCCCTTCTTTGTGAAATTACTATTGCCCTCCTCACTTCTAAAGGTGTTAAGTGGTTGTTAGCATCAAATATGAAATGTCTATTTTACCCTTAAAATTAAGAAGTAAAAAATATGGCATTACCCTCATTTATAGAAACTATGTTGCATGTCAATTATATCCTTAAAATCTTATATTTTAGAATTAGTTTTGGATTTGGTGGGACCACATACTTATGATTGTTGAAACTTTCACATTCCACTTAAATTTTTCATAATCAGCATGATGGAAGTTTTACAAACAAATTAGCATATAAGATATAATTGATAAAATTTTGGTAACATACATAATGGTCAGCATATATTAGGTGATTTTCAATTTTCAACTTTGAATTAAATTTTATATTTCTTAATATTTTAGTTTCTATTTAATTACATCTTTCCTTTATTTGGTGGTTTCTTTTTAAAAAAGAAAAGTAAAATGAAACTTAATTTTTTTCCTATTAAGAGTAGTATTATAACTTGAAAAAATAGCAAATAAGTAAAAAGATAATTGCAGGGTTATTTTTGGGATTTTGAAAAATATATAGATGCCACATCATCAATAAACTGACGGAGCTTAACGGTAGGGGGGCATTAGTAATTGTTTACAAAGTTAAAGGTTGGAATAGTAATTTTAAAAAGTACAGGGGATAAAGTAGTAATAAAATCAAAGTACAAGGGGGCAACAGTAATTATCCATAAAAACAAACCATGCAATTGAATATGGAATATGCCATCCTCAAGTCGTGGCTAACTATAACCACTGTTTTCCTTATCAAACATACCAGCAATCAGTGGCGGAGCCACGTAGGGACCGGAGGGGGCCATGGTCCCCCCCCCCCCCGGATTTTTTGAAAATTTAAAATGCCTACATATTTTCCTAAGTTTTCTCACTTTATGTGTGAAATATCACTATTTGGCTCCCTCCAAAAATTAAAAATAAAAATTTAAGATATAGATGATGGGTACAAATGCATTCTTAATCATAATCAAATGCTTATCATTAAACCCCTAGTTTTAAGGAATAAATGTTAAATTCAAATTAAAAACTAACTCATGATCCATGAATTTCTCTCTATTCTCTCTCATATTTGCATTCCTATTTATTCTCTCATGAATCTCCTCTTTTATTTCTATTTCTTCTCTTCTTTTTTTTCTCACACGTCTTACAAAATATTTGAGTAGTTAACAGACATTGGAATTTTTCGAAATCTTCTCAACAATTATCAGAATTCACTCTCTTTTTCTCAAATTATTCCTTTCTCTCTCTCAATTTTTCTAGTATTCATTTCATAAAGTATAATTTTATTTTTTTTATTTAGTTGTTCTTTCTTTCTTATCAAATTTGATTCTATTAATAGCAATTTGAATCTCGTTAGAATTCAGCCATTGATTTTATCAGATCTAATCATAATCATTGATTTTTTTTTTTTTAATCCTTAAATTTTTTCCTAAAATTTCATTCCTATTAATGGAAATTCAAATCTCGTTTAGAATTTCAGCTTAATTTACCTAAATTTTTAATATAAGCCCCACACGTCAAAATATAAGAAAATTTTATGAGATGGGATCCACGGTGAGTCCCACGTTGGCCCAAGTATATTTGGCCCCCCTAATGTTCAATCCTGGCTCCGCCCCTGCCAGCAATGAATCTTACTTGAAGCAACAAGAAGCAAGGTATTATCTAGCTCATTCACAAGGCAATGTTTAGAAATTCCTTCATCAAGGAAATCATGGTTATCGAAACCGTTGAGAAGACAAAATTTACGTAACTGCTAATAAGGCTATATCTGAGTATATTAAGAACCATAGGCCGGAAAGCTGGCTACATTTAGATAAATGTTAAGCGGATAAAAAATGGCTCGTATCCAATTATGTGGACTGTAGATTTGTTGTTTGGATTCAATTCAAAAAATCCACAAAACTGAGAAATTCATTTCCATTATTCAATAACTAAAAATCTATCTAAAATTATTTCTAGGATTTTCATCATTTTTTCTCAAAGTTATTATATTATCTTCACATTTAGCACATTTAAATCTTTTAAGTTTTTATACACATTAGACTGGAAACGGTAGCTCCTTACGACTCCTGCTGCATGGCCCACGTTCTGTTTCATGAATAGGTCACTTGGTGATTACTGTCATTCCATAAGTGGGCAATTCCCTAAATAAACTGCATAATCAAGTTCCAACAGTCTATCTTGAGGTTTTCATCGTATGAATCAAGAGAATAGGTTAGAATTTACTCATGCATAACTGTGAGGTGGACTACATGCGACGTGCCCCCAAATCGATTAGTCTTCAGGATCAATTAAATTGAATTCAACAGTAAATTAGGGTACCTTGAACCTGTGGTTATGGAATAGGGGCTGATTAGAGTTGTTAGGGATTGTAGGGAAGGGATAATAGATTCAGCTGAGGTTTACATTTTGGGTTTCAAGCTTGAATCCCAGAAGTCCTAGGGTTAGGTTTTTGTGAATTTAGAGCAGTAACGGATTTAGGGTTAAGTTTTGGTCCAATAGGTGCTGAAATTGGGAAGGAAGGCCAACGGGGTTGAGGGGATCAGGTTCCTAAAGTTTGGGACAGATTTATCGGTTAGATTGGCTTACCTCTAATAAGAACCCTCTTAGCTCACCCCAATCTCCCCAAATACAATGTATTTAAGAAATCACACTGGCAATACAAATATAGAATAAGTAAGCAACAACAACTACAGCAATGGTAATTCTCATTAAAAGGAGAAATATAAATAGAACAAAACTCTCACAACTCTTGTATTGAATCCCTTATAACTAACATTAACCAAAAACAGAGCACAAAAGGCAACACCAAAACCCTACCGGGAGACTCTTCTCTCCCTACAAGCTCAACTTGCTTCACACTCCATGATCACACATACTTCCCCCCCCCCCCGCGCATAGAAACATTCCTAACAACCTCTTACACAAAACACCAATTTCATTTCACCAAGTGGACCATCATCTCTGCTCCTTTGCCTCAGTAAGGTTGTCGTTGTTGTCCAATTACATTTGGCCACTCCTCTATTGAATGTTTGCAGGGCTTTGATCCCCTATAGCTACTGGTGATGATCCCATGCTTCTCCCTCTATTCTTGTGTTTGTACACCTGAGTTATTAGGGCCTCATCAATACTCCCTCCCTTAAGTCTCACCTTGTCCTAAATGTAAAAATCTGGAAATTGGTTGTGCAGCTCAAGAAAATCCTCCCAACTATTTTCATAGGAGGGTAAGTTTTTCCATTGTATTAGCACCTCAAGAGCTCCACAAGATGAGTAACGGGTGTCCAACAATTCCCCCGGGTGAGGCTGTAATTCCCAATCCTCAGCCAAACAAGATGAGAGGGGCAGAGTGATGATGTTGTTCCCCACAACCTTCTTCAACTAGGATACATGGAACCGGATGGACTTTGGAGTCAGATGGAAGTGTGAGTTTGTAAGAAATAGGACTAATTTGAGTTGCAATTGAATATGGTCCATAGTAACGGTGGTTGAGCTTCTCATTTGGGCGTTTGGCCAACATTTTGAATTGATATGGCTAGAGTTTGAAGAAGACCTCCTCCCCAACTTGGCAAGTGACCTCTCAACGATGCTGATTTGTAGATGAACTCGGTCTTCAGCCAATTGGTATTCAGCTTATCGAGGACACAATCGCGTTCATGAAGGAGAACATCCGCCTCATGCACCTTGGAGTGATCACCTTCCCACCATAGCAATGTTGGGGGTTCTCACCCATACTTAATTTGAAATGGGGTCATCTTGGTGGCTGAATCGTAGGTGGTATTGTACTAGTATTCAGATCAAGTAAGCCATGTGGTCCAGTCACGCGGCTGTCTAGCACAACAACAACGAAGATAGATCTCCAAACCTTTGTTTACTACCTAAGTTTGGCCATCTGTTTGTGGGTGATAGGCACTACTGAATTTGAGATTAGTTCCTGCCATTCTGAAAAGCTCCCTCCAAAAATTACTCATGTAAGACCCGATCTCTATCTGAAACAATTGAACTTGGAAAGCCATGGAGCCGAACTATCTACTTACTGAATATCAAAGCGATGTACTTTGCTGAATACGGGTGTGTAATTGGGAAGAAGTGCCCGTATTTGGAAAACCGATCAACTATGACTAACACGGCATCTACCCCACGAGTTTTGGGTAGTCCTCCAATGACATCCAAGCTGATGTCCTCCCAAACACAATCCGAAATAGGCAAAGGTTGAACCAGCCCTACTAGTTTCATATATTAATGTTTGCTTCTTTGGCACATTTCACAACCTGCTACAAATTCCTTAACAGCTCCTTTCATACCTACCCAATACACAACAGTAGTCAATCTTTTATAGGTATGAAGAAATCCAGAATGACCTCCAAATGGGGTGGCATGAAATTCAGCAAGTAGTTTAGGGATAAACTTTGAGCCCTCAGGGATTACTAACCTTCCTTTGTAAAAAAGTGTCCCATTTTTCAATTGATAATTAGGAAATCTGTAGAGCCACCTAACCATGACTACATCACACTTTTATAGTGTTCGGAAACCTGAATCTCTTCTTCCAAGCCTTCTTCTTCACCCCATATTGCTACTGATAAGCTGGAGAACCCCCTCTCCCACTCGACGAGACACAGCATCCACGACCTTATTCTCACATCCTGGTTTATAAAGGATCTCAAAATCAAACCCCAATAACTTCATGATCCATTTTTGTTGTCCTTCAACCGCCAACCTCTAATCCATCAAGTACCACAAACTTCTTTGGTCAGTATCTATTGTTAATACAACCTAGGGGGTGATTAGGTTGTATCTAGTGGATTGTCTCAATTTCTCGGTTTAATTGCAATTTCAAGATAAATTGAAGATTTAAATGAAATTAGACAATAACAAACAATCACAACACAAGAGTTTATAGTGGTTCGACTTTACAAGTCTATATCCACTCCTCTGTTGGCCTCAAGAGAGTATTCCACTGTTGATTCTCTTTCAATACGGTGGGTAGAGAATCAAACCCTTACAATCTTTGTTACGGGGCAAGAGTACTCTTTACAATCTTTGTTTACTAAGTAGGGCAAGAGCACCTTTACAATCTTTGTTCTACATAGGGCAAGAGCAACCTCTAACAATTCTAATCAACCTAGACTAGAATTGAACAAACAATACAAGTTTAAGAAGTGAAGGATATTACCTAACAAGGGGAGTGACACTTTACCCCTTGTGTGAATGTGATGCAATGATATGAATGCTTCAAGAAATACAATGCACCAACCAGAAGTCCCAATGACCTTCAATAACTCCAAGCTTGACTCCAATGAGCTTGCTTGACAACTTTGGAACGTTCTTCAAAGTTGGATGGAGTTGGAAGACTAGTAATCAATGCTAGATCACTCAAGTAATGGCTTTAAGACTTGTGAGGGACTAACAGCTCATTTGGCAAGGTAGAACCCCTCAAATGAGGGTGGTTGGGCTTATAAAGAAGTCCTCCAATTGTTTGGCCCAACCTCCCAATGGATATAAAATTTCAATGAAATCTTACTACAGATGGACGTCCGTCTGACCAGACGGAGCTCCGTCTCAAGAAGTAACCGTTAAAATATAGCTGTTAGGCTTGAGTTAGGACCAGATGGATGACCATCTGGTCAGATAGTTGTCCGTCTAGCTTGTACAACCCAGACGGAATGTCGTCTGGCCAGATGAACATTCCGTCGGCCTACTGTGACCAGACGGACCAGACGGTCGTCCGTCTGATGCACAGTAGCCTGTCAATATTGGGACTTGGACATGGCTTGGGTTTTTGGTCTTTTTGGTCAACCCTAAGACTCATACACCTTCCTACTATGTCCTATGTCAGTCTAGTGACATGAAATGCATATAATTGATGTGGTTACATATATGTGTATGTGAAAGTGTCCTAAGTCCTAAATTGATCTAAGTCTTTATCTTGATTTGATCTTCTCATCTTCTTGTGTATTGAACTTGATATTCTTTGTCCAATATTGCTTGTCTTGACTTGGGCTTGATCATCTGGTGAGTTTGATCCAATGAGTTGGAATCAATCCACTGCAGTAATGAGCTGGACAAACACCACTTAATGTAGACATTAATACCTTGTGTTTGTTATCATCAAAACTAATGGAGGTTGATGCTAACATGGCATTTCCCAACACGTACCTTAAAATGCTTTCCTAATAGGTAATGATGTCATTTTTGAACTACTATAGCTAAAGATGAAGGAAGAGCCAACCTGTAAGCTATTGGTCCAACCTTCTCAGTAATCTCGAAGGGTCCAATATATCTAGGGCTGAGCTTCCTTTTGATATTGAATCGCATAACACCCTTCGTGGGTGAGACCTTCACGAATGCTCGCTAACCAACCTGAAATTCCAAATTTGACCTTCTTTTATCCTCATAGGACTTCTGTCAAGACTAAGCAGCCTTAATCCTTTCTCTAATCATATCCACTATAGTACCCATGGTTACAATTATATCATGGCCAAGAACACACATTTTCCCAACTTCATCCCAATAAATAGGAGTTCTACAAGTCTTTCCATACAAAGCTTTAAACAGGGCCATTCCAATCGTTGACTGGTAACTACTATTATTAGCAAACTCCACCAAGGCTAGGTCGTCATCTTAGTTACCACTCATATCAATGACACATGCCCGAAGTATCTTCTAGAATTTGTACAGTCCTTTCTGATTGTCGATCAGTTTGCGGATGATGAGCAGTACTCAAATTCAACTGAGTTCCCAGGGCTTTCTACAAACTATTCCAAAAACGAGAGGTGAACCTTGGATGTCTATCCGACACAATGCTGACCGATACACCATGCAATCTCACTACATTATCAACATAGAGCCTGGCCAACTTGTCCATAATATAGGTGATCTTCATCGGAACGAAATGAGCCGATTTAGTCATTCAGTCCACTACCACCTACTCTGAGTCATTCCCTTTACTAGTTCGGGGTAGACCTGTAACAAAATCCATGGCAATGTCCTCCCATTTCCAACTAGGTACCGGAAGAGGTTGCAAAAGACTAGATGAAGGTTGCCTGACAGGTTTCACCCGCTGACAAGTTCCACACTTAGCAATGAAGTCTTCCACATCATTTTTCACGCCAGGCCACCAGAAATATCCCTTCATATCTTAATACATCTTTACACTTCTTGGATGAATGGTGAAGATGGATTGATGGGCATCAGTCAAAATCTCAGTCCTAAGGTCTTCCACTGCTGGAACACAAATTATTTCCTTGAAAACAAGAGCATCGTCAAAGGCTAGGGAGAAATCTATCACTTCCTTAGTTTTCGAGGTAATTAAATCAATCTTCTTCTTTAGTTCCAAATCAGTCAATTGCAAAGTAACAATTCTATCTCTCAGACTCGGTCTAACTAATACAGCTGACAAAACAGCATCGGAACCTTCTAGCACAATCTCAAGCCCAAATTCAATGATGGAGAACAACAAAGGCTTACTCAGAGATGCTAGATCTACACTTTTCTGATTGCTCTTTCTACTCAAAGCATCAACAACCACATTAGCTTTCCCTGGATGATATTGAATATCACAATCATAGTCTTTCACCAGTTCTAGCCATCTTCGCTGTCTCATATTCAATTCTTTCTGAGTGAAGAAATACTTGAGACTCTTGTGGTCCGTGAAAATTGCTATCTTCTCACCATACAAGTAGTGACGTCAGATCTTCAGAGAAAAAACCATTGCATCTAATTCCAAATCGTGAGTAGGATAGTTATGCTTGTAGTTCTTCAACTGTCTTGATGCATAAGCTACTACCTTCCTATGCTGCATTAGCACACTACCCAAACCAACTTTAGAGGCATCAGTATACACTGTCAAACCTCCAGAGTCATCTGGCATTGTCACCACTGGAGCGTTGGTCAATCTCTTCTTGAGTTCTTGAAAACTCTCTTTGCAGGCTTCATTCCACTTAAACTTGATTCCCTTTCTTGTAAGCTTTGTCATAGGAGCTGATAATCTAGTAAAATTCTCAATAAAGCGCCTATAATAACCAACCATACCCAAAAAACTTCAGATCTCGGTGACTGACTTGGGTCTATCCCAATCCGCCACAGCATTCACCTTCGTAGGATCAACTTTAATACCCTCAACAAAAACAATGTGACCCAAAAAGATAACCTTGGACAACCAAAAGTCACATTTGCTGAATTTGGCATACAGCTTCTTCTCTCTCAATCGCTGCAAGGCAAAACTCAAATGCTCAACATGCTCTTCTTCGCTCTTTGAATACAAGGCAAAACTCGAATTCTCAACATGGTCTTCTTTGCTCTTTGAATATATCAGAATGTCATCGATGAACACTATAACAAATTTTTCCAGAACATCCTGAAATACTCGATTCATCAAATCCATGAATGCTGCCGGAGCATTAGTAAGACCAAATGGCATGATTCTGAATTCATAGTGCCCATATTTGGTCCTAAATGTTGTCCTACAAACATCACTAGACTTTACTCTCAACTGATGATATTCAGATCTTAAATAGATCTTCGAGAAAACAGTAGCACCTTTCAACTAATCAAACAAGTCATCGATCCTAGGAAGAGGATACTTATTCTTGATCGTCAACTTGTTCAATTCTAGGTAATCTATGCACATCCGCATAGTACCATCCTTCTTCTTCACGAATAGTATCGGGGCTCCCCAAGGAGAAACACTGGGTTGAATAAAGCCTTTGTCTAGCAATTCATTCAACTGGCTTTGAAGTTCTTTCAACTCAGTTGTAGCCATTCGGTACGGAGTTTTTGAAACTGGGGTTGCTTCAGGAATTTGATCAATAGAAAACTCAAATTCCCTCTTTGGGGGTAAACCAGACAAATCATCAGGGAAATCCCTAACTACCCCAATATCAGGCAGCTGCTTCGCACCTTCTAAAACATCTACAGAAGAGGAAAGAAATCCAATATCTTTAGTCCATTCTCTGACTTTTACAGTCGCAGCAACAATCTTCTTACTCAGCTTCCCTTGGTTCCCTTGATATTCGAACGGATGAGCATCTTTAGGATGAAACAATACTTGCCTTTCAGAACAAAGGATGACAGCTCCATGCTTTGTCAACCAATCCATTCCGAGTAGCACATCAAAGTCCTTCATATCAATCTTCAATAACCAAGCTTCCAAATTTCTACCAGCTATAGTTACTGGATGAGACTCAACCACTTCATCTAATCTTACAACAGATCGGGTAGGAGTACTAATAACTAGTCTTCTTATCAATATTCATAAGTGTGACAAGAATACGATTCACAAATGAAAATGCAATGAATGAATGAGATGCGTCAGTATCAAATAATACAAATGCAGAAGTAGATGATACTAGAATAATACCTGTCACCACATCATGATATGTCTCGGATTTCGTACCAGTAACACTGAAAACTTTCCATGCAGGAGCATTCTGTGCAGGCTTTGTCATAGCTGACACCTGAGGATTAGGTTTATGAGTACAATTGCGAGAGTAGCGCTCGCCTTTCCACAGTTGAAGTAAGTAACATCTCTCACGCCAACAGAAGCTGCAGAGGTAGGAACTGCAGGTCTCTGATTACTCAACACCAGATGAGGGTTAGCATACCCTGGTCCAGTACCTTGACTTCTCACAGCAGGACGTGTCGATCTACTGCTAGATCCATAACTCGAACTAGAGCTAAATCCAGAACTAGCACCTCTAGGTTGAAAAGTAGGTGCAGGATATTGAGTAGGCCTAGAGAATCTTAGGTTACGGTCCACCAGATTGTTCCGATTCGCTATTGATCTCTGGAGCTGATAATGCTCTCTCTCATTATCTTCCACTTTCTTGGCATTCTACACCATCTGAGCATATCCCTCTATCCGCTGAATAGCAAGATAGGTCTTCAGCGATGGTCTCAATCCCTTAAAGAATTTCTTTGCCTTCTCACGATTCGGAGGCAAAGAAGAAACCTCTTCAAATTTTTGCTGATACTCAAGTACTGTACTAGATCCCTGAATGAGAGCCATGAATTCAGACTCCTTAGCATCTCTCACAGACTCAGGAAAATATTTCTTGCAAAAGGCCTCTTTGAAGATTTCTCAAGTAAGATTTTGATGCAATGCTTCTAGAATCGGCTGAGTAGTGTTCCACCAAGCATCAGCCTCATGCTGCAGTCTTTGCTCAACACACAAGATCTTCTGAGCTTCATTACAACAGAGGTTGCGAAAAGCTTTCTCCATCTCTCTAATCCACTTGTTTGGAAACAAAACATCATTGGTGATTCCAGTGAAAGCAGGGACTTGAAGCTTCATGAAATGCTCCATCAGTTTTGAATGAGGATGCAGAGGATGAAGATCAGGGTGACTCACCACTACCACCACTGGAGTAGTTCAATCTAGTTTATGCTCTTTTTGACTCAAACAGACAAACTTAGGGTTTCATATAGTTATTGTCATTTTTATTTCACCACATGTTCATTCCCTAATCCCTACACATTTTGATTTGTGAGGCGTAAGTCACGCTCCAGATCATGTAAAGCTCATCTTATTAATGAAATTCAGTTATGCTTGTTACATTTTTACTTGTTGTCTTTTATGCACTTCTTGATGGTTATTAAATAAGAATGTGTTTCACTTTATTTATGATAAGTTATGCAAAAAAATAATTCAACTACTTTATTGTTTCACTTTCTAGCGAAAGATTGCACCTATTATTCACTTCTAATATTTTGATTTTTGAGTCAAATCTGGATCTATGACTCAGATTGCTCATCTATTACTTGTATTAACTATTATTGACTTCATAAAACTATGGCTCTGATACCACTTCTGTCACACCCCACCCACCAGTATCAGTTCCACCCAACAACCCGTGGGCGCGATCCTTCACAGGATCCACGATTACCATCAATAATAATAAATGAAAGAAATAGAAATCAAGAGCAAGAGCAAGTTCAAATAATTAATCAAAAGGATTATAGAAGTCCAAATAATCCAAGAATGAATCAAAGAAAAGAATCAAAATAAATAGGTTTTAAAAGATAATAAACTAAAACAAAAAGTTGGATAATCCGTCCCCGCTCGCCATCAATAAGTGTTGTAAGCGCACTCTAAGAACTCGCAGGAGGCTCCGTGGCAAACATCTCCGTCTTCTACTGACGGTACCACAATCTCTTCATAGATGTTGCTCCAGTCACATGGAACTTCTCCTGATTCCGTCGCACTACCATCTGTACAATTGATACCCTTCCATCACAACTACGTCACATCATCCACCATTGTAACATAATCAATCAATCTATGTCACAAAGTGATCAAGTATATAAAAGCATCATTTACAGCATACATTCAACTACAATTTAATGACTTATACAGCTACAGCAAGTTACATGAGCAATGGATAATATAAGAATTAAACAATTCATCATCTAGCATATCATCGCATATAAATAAAAAAGTGTGTCCTTACTATAATTATGTAAAAGCTTACTAGAAAGCAAAAGAACTTCACTCACAACAGTTCCAACAAACCTAGAGAACACCTAAACATAAAGTTGCAATAATATATAGAAGACATGAGTCAAATCAGAGAAAATACTAACTTCATAGAGCTATTGTGACCCAGCTGGTCACTTGGGGCGGTTGGTTAGGTCAAGCGACCGCCCCTATTACAAATAGTCCACAAGTCTGAAATTCTAACTTTTGATCTCCCAATTTTAATTCGATTTTGGAAAGATTTAAATGCAAGTTTCATCCTAAGAAGTCTACAACACAAGCACGGAGCAGCAACCCTAAAATTCTAAAGATTCATAATTCAACCCATCTCCTTTAATTAGATCTATCCTTTATTCGAATGCAATGATCCATTTTCAGACAGGATCTAATCAAAATCATTGATAGGGAATAGAACCAATACAAATCAGTCACCACAACTTAAGGGGAAAAGATCCCCTCCATTCAAAAGATAAGGAAAGAGAATGGAGAGAGTGTGGAGATCACTTACCTCTTCAAGATTCACAAAACAGATGAAGGATTGGATCTACTTCGCAATCCATGCTTCTCTCACCTTTCAACACGTGTTCTCTACCTCCTAACCTTCCACAACAGCAATCTCGAATAGAATAATGGGTAAAAAGGTCAGGATTTGCTATATATATGGAACTGGGGGCAAATTAGGGTAAAACTCCTGCAAGCATACCAAGTGGTCGCTTGGGGTGGTTGATTGGCCAATCAACCGCCTTAAGCAACCGCCCCCTAGTACTTTTCAATACTTGGGTGCTTTGCTCAAAGGGTTGATCCCCAACTCAAACCTAACCCTAAACAACAAGTGGGGGTGATCTTACCTTCAATCCGGACATCTTCAAACACCTCTTGATTCCTACTGGTGATCCACTTTCCTAGTAAGGCAGGTTCTTCATCAAGAGAATCCAGATCCATGAACTTAGGATATGGATCATGGACTTCAATCCGAATATTCCACAACTTATTCCAGCTTGACCTTCTGGTTATCAAACCTGCAATATGGATTCCAGGTTAGAAATACGGGGGTTGTAACACCAAGAATGTGTGAGGAATGAGATTCAGTTAGAGTTGCATCAATGGAAGTCCTAACAATTGTGATCTAATTTTTTTCCAGCAAGGTATTCAAGTTTGGGAGTGGTGTGGTCTTCAGCTGTGATGGTTGCAGGTGGAGTGACTAGAGATCCATCAAGGTGTCCCATTAGATCTAAACTAATGAAGATGGATTCGAGTTATTCCTTCCATAGCAGGTAATTGGAGCCATTGAGCTTAACAGAAACCAAGTTTGACAGATTGGTAAGGGGAAAGGGTGTTGTAGTTTCAAGTGTTGCAGCAATGAGTTTCTTGAGGGAGGAGTTTTGGAGAAGAAAAGAAACTGATATTATTGGATCTTGACTAGCTCGAATACCATGAAAGAATTCGTATTTGGTTTGAAATTGTATTACTTACCAATGAGGTAAGTAATTTTATTTATAAAAGTAATTCAAGTGTTTTATAGAGATATAACTCTTTACACTAGTCACAAATAGTTGAGATAGGATTTTTTTACAACAGTCACAAGTAGTTGAGATAGAACTCTTTACAATTAGGTTGAGAAAGTAAAGGATTTTTTAATTTGAATTTAAATGTCAAATTTTGAAATTTAAATATTTGAAGTACCTAGATGGATTTTCGTTGGACTCTCTTTATCAAAGGGTGTATCTAGAAAGAAGAATAAGAATTCATGTGAGATAACAAGGAGGAGATTAACAATGCCCACTATGTATATAATTTGTGTTTGTGTTATAATAGGAGACAAACAAACAGATTTGAGAAGAAATTTAGTGAAATCAATAAAAGCAAGAGGGAGTGAAACAGAAACTAGAAGGCACAAGCATGAACTATATTCAATAACAGCCAATGTTTTCACATTTCAAGTCTTCCTAATAGAAAGGATAAGCAATGCTATCATCACAAAATTTCAACAACCATCTAATGTATAGACAGATCGAGAAAGATTGACTTGATCATTTCATTTCTAAGATGGAACAGATGGTCTGTACTATTGTCAAGATGAAAAGCAATACATTGCCTTCAGACTTATTCCATGATTTATTGTGATACTCCTCCAAATCCTTGAAAACACCATAGAAGTAAGGATATCGACCGTCCAGGGTAACATGTTTGCCAATGTTGCTAAATAAGATCACCATATATATCTTCTGCACTGCAAAGGTGGTTTGTGATAATTCCCTTCCTCTCTTGCAGCTTGACATCACTGGAATTGTCAATGAGGCCATTCATGAAGTATGTATAAGCTATAAAATACTTAACACAGTCATGACCTTGCTCGAAGGAGATGAGATTTCTAAGGATGAGTTCTGTATTGTCGTCCATATTGATAGTTGGTATCGTCAGTATTCCTTTATCAACGTCGAAGGATATGTCAAACAAAGATGTCTTTGGAGAGTTAGAAGCCTCCTTGTTCTGAAATTTGACACCAGCACTTTGAAGTTCTGAAGCACAATACTTTAGTGGAAGGATATTTTCATCACATCTCCTTCTCACCATTGGAGATGAAGGGGTTAAGGCACAATGTAAAAGATGAAGAAAATGCTTTGCTCCGGCAATGGAAAGCATTCTGGAGAAGGGCCATGGAGCCCATCTGCAAAATTTATCAAGAGCCTCATATAGACAACATGACCGAGGGTGTAGGACGGTGGCGGCTTAAAGATTAAGCCATACAAATGCTCAAGAACAAAGAATGAAAGCTGATTTTCAAGCTTAATCAGATAACTCATGATCTCTCCCCTCCATGAAACATTTGATACAAAGTGATCTTGCTTTTCAAATGTAATGATCTCGAGGAGAAATTCAGGTATAAAGCAACCATCCATGACCATCATCTTCACAAACTCATTTTTTTTTAAACCCATGGTTTCTGAATAACATTTGCGAGTTCTGTGTTCAAATCACACATAGCTTTGACAAAAACATCTAATGTATTCCAAATGGATAGATTCAGAAAGCGATTTAAAAAGCAGAACTTATGGGTCTCCATGGTTTGCAAGTGTTCATCCTTGTGATACAAAGGGCCAATTGAGACTTGTTGAGGTGTGTAGGCTTCTGGGTTTGGTTTTAGAAGCAATCTAGGAACCTATATATATCAAAATCTGATTTCAAATAATTAGTCTTTTCAGTTCTTCCTCCATGATCTTGGCCAGTTTGTTGATTCTATGGTTTGTCTGTTACAAGTAAACACAGCAAAATTAGGAACTAGCAATATTGGCTATCAAGTGAGTGGAGTGAACTTAACTCTTCTGATTTCTGGGGTTTGATGAAAAATGGTGTAGACTCATTGAGGAGTTAATATCTTCCCCTACATTCTCGGTTAAGCTTAGAGGCTCCCCCTACTCCTGGTTCTCTGGATCCAGAGGATTGAGACAAGGGTGCCCCCTTAGCCCCTACCTTTTCCTACTCATAATGGATGTGTTGTCACGCCTCCTTAATGAGTACAAAGCACTAAATTTGATTAGTGGCATTAAGGTGGCAAGGGGCGCACCAGAAATCTCTCACTTGTTTTTCGCAGATGATACATTTCTTTTTTGTAAAGCGGATGCGGAAGAAGTGTTGGCCCTTAAAGCAGTTCTCGAACTTTTCACGGACCTGACAGGGGAGGAAATCAACTTTGAAAAGAGTGGGGCGTTTTCAGTCCAGAATGTCCCCAACGAAGAAAGGAATGCGATACTCTCAATATTGAGAGTCTCAGAAATCAAAGACGACACAACGTATCTAGGATCAAACCTACTACCAGGTAGGGCGAAAGCAAGAATACTGCAACCTGTGGTGGACCGAATGGTGAAGAAGATGACAACATGGAAGGCAACAAACTTGTCATTTGCTGGGAGAGGGGAGCTAATGCAAGCATCTATACAATCAATGGCACTTTACCAAATGCAGTTTCTAAGGTTCCCTAAGATAACCTGCAAAAAAATAGATGCTATCTGCAAAAGATTCTGGAACGGACAACCACAGAAAAACAAGCAAATGAATCTGATAGCGTGGGGTAAATTCTGTCAACCAAAATCTATGGGAGGAATGGGCTTTAAAAAAAATGGAAGACTACAATGAGGCACTATTACTGAAACTAGGGTGGAGAGTAATCTCAAATCCAAATGTGGTATGGGTACGAGTCCTCAAAGCCAGATATTTCAAGAACACAAGCATTTTCGATCCTCAAGTCACAAAGAAAAAAGGATCATGGATATGGAACAGCATCACAAGTATTATCCCAAAACTGAGAGAGATGGTGAAAAGAAATGTCGGAAACAGACAAACAACATCTTTCTGGTTCGATCCTTGGGAATCATCTCAACAACGCAGCTTAACTGTGGATCAAGACTTTTCGAGATGGGACCGAAGGACAACAGTGGCACAAGTGGCGAGCACTAATCCAAACCAAACAAGGAATCTGTCGACAACAACAACTTCAAATCCGGTGATATCCTTTCCAATACGCTTATCTAATCAAGAAGACTATTGGTCCTCCTCTATCTCTCCAAATGGAGAATTCTCGGCAAAATTGGCTTATCGAGAGATCATGAAACAACGTTTCATGAACCACAGGAGCCAAGACGAGAAGGGGTGGAATAGGATGTGGAAATTATCTATACACCCAAAATTTAAAGTTTTCTTTTGGCGTGTCTTAAATGCAGGGCTGCCGACCCGTGCAACACTTGCACAATGGATGGACATTCCAGGCAAATGCGTTATGTGTGGAAAGGAAGCAGAAACAACCTAGCACATTTTCATATCATATGACTGGGAAAAAGAATACATGTTGCAGGCCCACTAGGGATCCGCACGGAACACTGGATGGATACAACCCTCCTGAGTTGGTATCACAACACTAGTAACCAGCTCAACAAATAAGATTACAATTGGTTCATGTCGATCTTCATAATCACATGCTACTTCATCTGGAAAGAAAGGAACGAAAGGGTGTTCAATCACAAAACACCCAATCCAAATAAAGCACTAGGGAATCTCTCGTACTGGATTAAGGCATTGAAACTACAAAGGGAGGATGAGAATTTACATTTAACAAGTCTTAACAGTTGTGTAATTTCTCAGAATTTGGAAATTAATTGTTGTATGAGTATACCAAACTCTTAACAAAAATGTTTTAATGTATGCAGGGGTATTTGACCAGCGCCTAGGAGTGGCAGGATGGAGCACCAGATTATATATAGATGGACATATACAATCCGTCAATTTTGGAAGCGGGAAGGCAAGGGGAATTTTGGAGATTTTGCTAAATGGATTGCAAAAAGAGATAAAGAGAGCAGCAGCAACAAGGATCACAATCCATGAAATTTGGACAAACAACAAACTTGTAGCAGCTGTACTACCATCGCCATCAAATATAACATGGCCTCTTGGGGAACTTGCCACATTATTAGAACTGGCGCAGTTAACAAAACTTGTGAAATACGATATCTTTCCGAATCCGGCGTTTCAGATGCTTTTGAAAATTATGCTAATATAGCGATAACTCAAAGGGATAACTGTAATAGAACAATAGTTAACCTTTGTAACTGCATTTAACCCTAGTTAATGAAGTTTTTTTATATTATCAAAAAAAAAAAAACTCTTCTGATTTTTCCTCCATTGGAATTACCCAGTATCTTGATTTCAGGAGAGGGCTCGAGTTTTCTGGCTCTTTCGGTCATTGAAGTAGCATTTTCGTCGCCCTACCCCCTATAAGGTTGTTACTCAAAACTCTCGTTCTTTTACCTTCTTTCATGCGAAAGTTGACCAACTTCTTGATCAATTATTTTTGCTCACCATCCAAGCCTCTCATATGGCTGAGAATTTCCGAGCAAGAGTGAGTGGAGTGAACTTACCTCTTATGATTTTTCCTCCATGGAATTACCTAGTATCATGATTTCATGGTTGCCCTCTCCTAGGTTTCCTCATTCGATTCCATCAGTATCTTGATTTCATCCATGAAGTCGAGTACAATCTTGATTTCACCGGAAAAAAATGACAATTCTATTGCTCAAACTGGCTCATCCATGAATGCATGTGAGGCATTTGAAAGGATCCACCATGTGAGATAAGTTTCTGATGAGTTTCATATTTCACACGTAATTCATGTGTTCTATATTTTCAAGCTTTAACGGCTGTAATTACAAGAGTGAGAAAGATCACAACCATTAAATCTCAAAAATGCTATGCATCACGATATAAAAATTTCGCGGAAGAAAGTAGTCAAAAGTAAGTCAAATATTTAATAATAAAAATTTTAAAAAATTGAATAAAAATAAATAAATAAAAGAAAGAAAGAGAGAGAGAGAGAGAGAGAGAGAGAAAAGGAAGTCATGACTAATGGAGTAAAATGGATTGGAAGTTTTTGCCAACCCATAAACATAACATATCCAATTCAACTTTTGAACCAAAAGTGAACCGTTGGCTATTTCACGTGTTTTACTGAAACCGCTGGTAATAAATTTCCCACAGGTCATTTGATTTAGCTTTGGAGATTTTAAATTTTCATTTAGCAAAACTTTAACCCTTACACTCACAAACACGTCGTCTTACAAGTTAAAGATTTTGAACGGAGAAGTTGAGGTACCTTGACATACAAGAAGGCTTGGGCGTTTATCTCTCTTCGTTGTGAATTTCTGTTAATTTCTTACCATGTGGATATCGATTCTTGATCATGATATATGATATTTTTAAAATCTAACAACTGTGATCTTTTTAACCTTCATGTTCACAATCATTAGATCTTGAAAAATGCTTTTTTTGGTGATCCAAGAATCACACGGGAGTTTTCCATATTCATGACAGTAATAACAAAGATCTCGAGATGGATTGAGTTCGTGAAAAAAAAAATTAATAATAATAAGAGAGAAAATCCTACATGGAGTAATCTATAGAAAGGGCTTCATTCTGCTTCTAAACATAGGAATGCGGTTGAGTAGCATTGCTTGATTAAGGGGGGAAAAGAAAAATAAATAAAAACTCTGAAAAAGTGGAACGTGAAGAGAAAGTGGGAAAGGCAAAGCATAGGTGTTGGTCGATTTATGGAGTTCTTCTTCTCTCATCTTTATATTCGATTCGGGTACAAGTTAAGTGGCTACAAACGACTATGGGTACTGAGATATGTGTGTTCTGTAGATCAGATCTACACTATAAACAACAGTCTCTCGCAAGGTTTTGTGACTCTTTTAAAGCTATGTACTCTTCTCTTTGGTCTTCTTCCTCCTATAATCCTCTCTCTCTGATAGACTAGCATCAGACTTTGTCAATATTGAACAACCCGTACCACTGTTGGAGAAGTCCTCCTCTAAAGGTAATCTGGTATTCTTCTGTGTATAGCTCATATACCCTTTGTTGGGCTTAGTGATGATGATAAACATCTTGCTTCACTTCCAATTGAAAGATCTCAATACGAACCAAGTAGTGGCCGATGGCAAGCAATTGATAGAGGATATGTCTTTTTTTAATTACACTGAGGCAGTGATGGCCAGCCTGGAAGGGCCATCGATGGATAAATGAAGGCTATATCTCTCAACTGTAGAGGATTGGGTCGATCCTCTATTTAGAAGGAGCTTATAGTCTTAATGTGCAAGCATAGACCCAACTTTGTTTTTCTATCTGAAGTTAAGTCAATTTCTGTTGATACTAGTATGTTGTGTAAGCAATGGGGCTTCAATAAGTATGTTTGGGTCCGCCGGAGGGTAGAGCGGGGGGTCTTGTTCTCTGTTGGAGTGATTGTATGAAGGTTGATGTTATTTAGTTTTCGAAGTGGTGTGTACATCTTATATGTGGTGATTCTACTAATCTATGGTATTTTACTTGTGTGTATTTGAGCTTGGTCCTCTCTACTCAAAAGTATCAGTGGCAAATGCTGGAAAATCTAGCATCCTTTATAGATAAGCCATGGGTAATTGGCGGAGATTGGAATTCGTGTCTGAATACATCAGACAGGCAAGGAGGTCGACCCGTCCCAGACGCACTCCTTCAACCAATGCAACATTTTACCAATGCTTTTAATATGATTTGCATTCCAACAAATGGGCACAAATTCACATGGACTAACAAGCAAAAAGGTACAAACTGTATCGAAGGACTTTTAGACAGATTTTTATGCAATATGGAATGGCTCACAAAATTTCCTGAAGCAAGAGCCAATCATCTGACTATTGCCCATTCAGACCACAAAGCTCTGCTTTTAAACATGGAGAATACGAAAGGTAAGGTTCTTAAACCTTTTAGATTCGAAAGCTTTTGGATGCTTGAGAACTCCTATGCAAATCTACTCCATCAAACATGGAGTATTCCTGTAAAAGGATCCCATTCATTCATTTTGTCAAAAAAGCTCAAAACCCTCACTAGTACTCTTTAGAGATGGAATAAAACAACAGTGAAGAACCTTGGATCCAGAGAAGATCTCAGAAAGGCGATTGTCCTTCATGAACAAAGTCCTTTAGAACAAAGGTCGGAGCTATGGTACATGGAAGAAAACCATCTTGTGGCACAATTGAAATTGGTTTTGAAACAGCAAGTGGAAAAATGGCAACAAAAAGCTTGCATCAAATGGAAATTCCACGGTGATAGAAACACTAGATTCTTTCACCAAAATACTTTGGTGAAAAGAGCTCGCAATAGAATCGGCTTGTTAAGCAGGAATGGACTACAATTCACTGAACAACAAGACATAGCAAATGCATTTGCCACACACTTTCAATGTCTATATACCTCTTCTTCTCCAAGGAATAGGGATGAATATTTCAATCCCATCAAGAACAAACTGTCAAATTTTGATCGAGAATGGCTGCTACGCCCTATCAATAATGAAGAGATAAAATTAGCAGTCTTCGAAGCCAATGGTTTAAGTTCTTCAGGTCCAGACGGCTTTCCAGGAATCTTTTATCAGAACAGCTGGGAGGAGGTAAAAAATGGTGTCCAAGCTATGGTGTATCAATTCTTCGATACAGGTACATTCTCCAAATCTCATAATTCTACTTTCCTTGCATTAATTCCTAAAGTAGATATGCCTGAATCTGTTGGGGATTACAGACCTATTAGCTTGTGTACTATGAGCTATTATAAGATTATTTCAAAATTTTTGGTTTCCCGCTTGAAGAAAATCCTTCCAAGATGAATCTCCTTTCAACAAAATGGATTTGTAAAAGGAAGGCATATCCGGGACAACATCTTGATTGCTCATGAACTTATGAACAAAATTCATCTTCACAAGCAAAGGAAAAATGGCATTATGGAAGTTAAATTGGATATGAGTAAGGCATATGACAAATTGGAGTGGAGCTTTCTAAAACAGGTACTTCAAGCATATGGATTTCCAAATTCATGGGTGAAATGGATCATGTTCTGTTTCACAACTGTCACTTACATTCTGCTGGTCAATGGATCCCCTACTTCTTCTATTCATCCCTCTCAGGGGCTACGACAAGGTGACCGATTGTCGTCTTATCTATTTGTGTTATGTGCTAAGCTGTTAACTTCACACTTGGAATTGGGAATTCAGAATAAGAAATTGAAGGGTATTCAATTAAGTAGAGGAGGAGAGAGACTCTCACATCTTGCCCTTGTGGATGACATTATTTTGTTTGGCCAGGCCACAAGAAAGTAAGCCAACACTTTTGCACAAGTAATCCAACAATACTATGATATGTCTAGTCAAGAATTGAATGTGAGAAAAACAAGAACTCACTATAGTCCAAATACCTCTACTTCTATGAAAAGAGAGTTGTCTTTGCATTTCCAAATCTCCCCGACTGCAATTGAAGATATTTATTTGGGGATTCCGCTATTTCCAGGTAAACTGAAACATAAACATTGTGCTACTCTTCTTGATCGAGTTAGTACTAGGTTACAGGGTTGGAAAACTAAATTCTTGGCATCTCCTGGAAAGGCAGTCTTGATTCAGTCAACTCTCGCTGCTCTACCATCACATTACATGTCTTGCTTTCGGCTGCCGTCATCAATAATAGGGACACTAGAAAAAAAGATGAGAAGTTTCTTTTGGTCCAATGGAGAGAAGCAACAAGTTCACACCATAGACTGGAATACTATCTGCACTCCGAAATCTGAAGGTGGACTAAACTTCCGCAACCTTCATGCTTTTAACCTCGCCCTTCTGTCTCGGAAGGCATGGGAATTACTTCAAAATCTACAATCACTATGGGGCCGATTGATGATTAAGAAATACTGTTACAACTGTTCCTTTTTAGATGTGTCCCCTAAACCATCGGATTCATGGGGTTGGAGATCAATACTACTGGGTCGAGATTTAGTCAAAAAAGGAATCATGTGGCAAGTTGGGGATGGACGACTGATTAATCCGTGGACAAATAGATGGATTCCAAATACTGATACAGACTTAGGCTGTTATCCTTCTGCTACTATTACCCCCATCAAAAGTGGCACACTTCATTGACCAATGCAATCACTCATGGAACAGAAATACTTTACAGCAGTGGTGGCCACTAGAATTAGTCAAAAAGATACTTGCTATTCCCTTACTAGTTTCAGCACAAACTGATCAATTGATTTGGCATTGGACCACTTCTAGAACATTCTCAATGAGCTCAACCTATAGGTTGGCCATAAATAACTCAACGTGCCCTACAACACCAGCTAACATTTGGAAAAGATTATGGAAAGTACCCCTACATCCAAGAGTCAGTCATTTTCTATGGAAGGTCCTTCAACAAAAGTTGTCTACTGCCTCATTATTAATTCAAAGAGGATGTGCATGCTCCACTAGCTGCCTTCATTGTGGTGAAGAGCAAACAACACCTGACCATATCTTTGTTCAGTGCCCTCTTGCACATACAATTTGGGATGCTTTACACTTCCCCTTGATGAATATACAAGGGACCTTGGTGGATAAAGTAATGCAGCTGGTGAATCAATGGTATGACGGGACGGCTACTGAGATAGTGATTGCAAATTTAATAGCAATATGGTTAATGTGGAAAGCCTATACCAGTCAATATGATTCAACTGAGAGAATCTCTCCTTCACAGGTGACATTTCAGATTTGGAAAGGCCTTCAATTCTATAGCCAGAACCCCAAGAAAGTGCAGAGTCACAACACTAGCAGTTGCATTAAATGGGTGTCTCCAACTCCTTCCCACATTAAACTGAATGTCGGCGGATCTCTTTATAAAGATAGAAGGGTCACTGGCTATGGAGGAATTGCAAGGGATCACCGGGGACATATGCTCTTCTACTTTGGTCGGGGAATTGAAGCTCAAAACATCCTCATTGTATTAGCATTGGCAATCAGACAAGCCATCTTGTGGGCTATTGACTTTAAACTACCTAAGATTGAAGTAGAGTCTGACAATCAAGCTCTCATTAGCATCCTAGAAAATCATCAAAATGGAGCTCCCTGGAAGGTCTTCCCAATTATAGCAGATATCTTACATCTTTCGGCCTCATTTGAATCCATATCCTTCAGGCATGTTCTTCGTGAGGCTAACATGGTGGCAGATGCTCTAGCCAAAGATAGTGCTCTCTCCCAAGATGCCTTCCTGTCACTTCCCCTCCCCCTCATCTTTCCTGGTTTCTTTTGTTTGATATACTAGGATTAGGTTGTATTAGAGGTTTTACCTTATAATAAATAAATATCTTTCTTACCAAAAAAAAGAAGAGAAAGTGGGAGAGAAGAAAAAAATTGACCAAAGGAGATTTTTCTTGGTTAGTGTAAATCTTATGAATTCATGTGGAGATTAACAGCAAAATTGTCTACAATCAAAGTAAAAAGGACAGTGGTGAAGAGTTCAAGTTTCTCCATAAAACCTTTCCATAGTAAAAATGATTTCGATGAAAAATATCCTTACATGTGATGAACGCTCTCAAAAAGAAATAGAAAATGTCATAAAAGTTAAAAACAAGATAAGTATCAAGCTTTAAGCAATTCACAAAGTCATTAGACTGGGAGATCCAAATAGATCCTGGGCAAAGTTAGAGAACAGGTACAAGCCTAGGTCATTGACAAATCGACTGTTGTTGAAGAAACAATTATATGGTTATAGAGAGAAAGAAGTTTGATGAGCATTTGAAGGAGTTTCGACAAGATTTTGATTGAATTGTCGGCTTCTAATATTTTTAAAGAGGATGACAAAGAATTACTCCCATTGGCATCAATACCTCTTTCATTTGGTCTCATTGTGACTATACTGGTGGTAGGTATGGGTACTTTTGAAACTTTCATGATGTTACTGCTGCTTTACAAATAGAGCTCCGATTGGAACTTGTGCGAGTGGTACATGTGAAGTATAGAAGTTGCAGGTTGTTTAGGTATTGAATAAAAGTAATTTGAAAAGAAGCAAGTGACTTTCACTTCAAATTTAACACATGATGGTCATATCTTAAAATTGATTGTAGCAATAGATAAGGGGGGAACCCTATCACATCATACGACAATGATGAGCCATACGATACACCTTGACTGAGGAGTGCGGGCAATGCCATTTGAGTACTGGCGAGCAGTAAAGGCATCCTAAGTGGAGGGTTTGGTTCATTTCAGTTCAAATAAGGCAAACAAATGCATTCCTCAAGGGAATGTGAACGATGCAGTAAGGTATGGCAGATAATATACAAAACAAAAGTAGTTGTAGCTTCCACATTAATAGCAATTTTCTTCAAAATTAGGTAGGGCTTGTTAGGGTGGATGTATCTTGTATACTATATATCCATATGGTTAAACTTGACTTGTCATTGTAATTAGAATAGATTTTAGATTACTTGTACAAAGTTGGGATTTCAAGTACCCTTGTAAATATTTTATATTTTACTCGGAGAACCCGAAAAATAAAGAAAGAGGATAATACCTAGGGGTGTAAATGAATAACCAAAATCCAATTTGTATCTACATCCGTTTAGCGGTATCCGAATATGTCCAATTACTAATAGGATGCGGATATGGTATATCCCTTTCTTACCGATTATTATTCATCCGATTAAATTACTTATTTAGACTTAGTGTTTTATTTTTATAAAATTTTTACCTATGATATGTGCCTGTTTTTCTAGATTTCTACTAAAATAGTTACCAAAGTTGCTAAATTCTTAAATTTTAAACCTAACCCTTACAAATAAAATGATAAAGATGTAAACAGGTAGTCAAAAACTTGTATTTGATTTGTATTCAAGCTCATTTAGAAGATTCTACTTGAAAAAATAATTATCCAATTATCATCCGATCCGACTGAATCTGTCCGAAAACCGATAGGATATTATCCAAATTCGTCCGAATATAATAAGATGCGAATATGGTATTACCACCATCCGATCCGAATCCAATCCGTTTACACCCCTAATAATACCTCATAACATAGAAAATGGTGTACATAGATTTTTCAGTAAATAGTGAAATCTTATTCTCTTAAGTGGACGTGTCAAACCCGCTGGCCATGGTTCTCCAACCAGTGATATTATCTTTGGATACCGCAACAATGGCTTCGCAGATCATCGTATCATCATCCTAAAATCAGACAGAGATTGAGAAACAGCTCGAGAAATTCTTAAAATATAAATTTTGGACGCATTTAACTGAAAGAAACAAAGTGAACCTCCACAATTTAGGCCTGCTGCGTGGAATTGGGCAACTTCATCACTCCCAATTGAGGACGGACGTTGAGCTTCAGACTAATCAGATGAGCATCTATCAAAGTGAAAACTGAAGACTCATCTCATCCTGTTGCAGATCACCACCACCACCACTTCAATCAAACATGTGGCTTTTAACCTAGTTTTTTATCTTGCATCCTCAAGATTGCAAACAGATCACCACCACCACTTAAATCCAACACGCAGCTTTTAGCATAGTTTTGAGAGATTCTAGCAAAAACTGAAACAATCATCTGGAAGAAGAAAAAATCAAACAGTTTTACGGAGGCTATGTAGCACTAGTACAGGTATAGTCTTGACTCCTATAGAAGACATAGGTACAGACACGAGAATCAAACTGAAAACTTAACGACGATCAACCATATAATGTCGGATGCGCGCTACCATCATCAAGATATCTATATGCGTTTTCATTTTCTGTACAGGATGGAAAAGTGAGAGAGTTCATCAGATGTTCTCCACAAACTACACACAGAAGGCAGTAAGGTAAAAACTACAAGAAAAATTCTACTTCAGCGCTGCAATGTCGATGGCTTTACTGGCTGGATGATGGCACATTCTCTTCAACAGATATGGAGTCAGTTGTAGATGACTTTTTCGTAAGGGACTTAGGAATATCAATGTCATCTTGAGCACAGCGTTGCTGTGGGTGTGAAAGCAGCACACACATGTGACGGAAGAGAACACGAGAAAGCCCCTGGCCAGACTCAAAAATGTAACCCTCATACTCACTGACATGCTCGAGGGCATCCACAAGCGAATCATATACCTTTTGAGGGCAGTTCTCTGGCCCAGGCTTGTCATGGAGGTAGACGACATCCAAGGTAAAAAGTTTTGCATTTGCAGGCCACTGATATTGAGGTTGAACAGATGATCTGCAGTATATGAGAATCTGCAAAATGTGAATTAGTAAAATGCTTAGTCAGGTTGATGAGAATCATATACAGTTCCTCAAAGCACGTAAACTAGGGTATCAAGGCCTTAATCTAAGGTCCATGAGCATAATGAACAATGATATGTGACATGGCCAGAGCTTGGAGGGTAGGGAGGTCCAAACACATCCGCATGGAGTTCAATTGGGGTTTCTCAGTTGTACATTATGGCAATATGCGAGAGTTGGATCTATTTTCTTATTTAATCCCCTTCCTAAGAAAAATATAGGGAATATTCTGATTATCAGTTACAAGTACGAATTCTCTTCAATTAACTGGAAAATAATCCTTGTTCGGATCCAGATGCAGGATCTGCTTCTATTTCATGATCTGTTCTAGTTATGGAATTTATCAATACAAGGGTCTTTTGCATTGGAGAGGGCAGACTCTATACAATCCAAGTGTGCATGTGTGTGTGAGAGAGAAGGGCACATAAGCCTCTTAAGAACCTGCATAATTAATTTGTTTTTCTTCACAACAGATCTAATCATATTATGAGAAATCCCCTGGGATATTTCTTTTTCTTCCATCCCAGGTCCACACAAATCCTCCTTATCCTCTCTATTTTTTTTCCTTTTAACGGAAGCATAGCTGTTCAATCCTTCCAGCTATGAACCCATCATCAGTGTTTTGAACCACCCAGTAATCAACAGACTGCCAACCTTCTTTTTGCCATCTTTTACATATCGCAATAACAAAGAATCTAAGGAAAATATCACCAAATTCTCAAACACTGCAGCTTTCCAGAACTACTGGCTACAAACCCAAATCTTGTTTTTCCAGAAGGAAGGAAAAACTGTAGGGCTTGTTGATATAATATTGAAAAAAAGGGGTGAACCCAGTGCCGAAGCCTTCTGCAAAGTAGAGTCCAGGGGAGTAGTTTCCTTAAGCCACCTTACCCCAGAAATTTTGCTGAGAGGCTGTTTCGATACCTTGACCTCAAGCTACAACTGTGATCCACCAAACATTTCGCCAAGGCCTGCCCCGACTATAAACACCGCACAACTGTGTATTACTCTCTAGCAAACTCTTACAAAGATTGGTATGACATCACCTGGATAGGCAAATTAAAATTGGGTCCAAACTCCAGCATTTGAGGATCATCATTCGGAAACTGTGTGGACCAATGAGATCTTTCGAGATGTATTACCCTCGAACAAGACAATGCATGATAAAAATATCTGAAACCACACTCTGAAGAGAAATTCTCCAAAGAAGAATCAGGGATACCTCAAATTTGAGAAATCAAAGAAAGATCTGCTATGGGCCAAAGAGAGGGAATAAGAGAGGATAAGGTGCTGTCTGAGGCTGTGAACAGTTTCTGAGAATAAAGAGAAGGGTAAAGGAGGGAGAAATCCAATGGCTAGCAGTCACCACACCGGAAACTCAGACTTTACTTCCCATTATTCAACACTAAAAACATAGGAACACGTCCACTCCACATTTATTAGGAAAATGGAGCTCCCAAAAAAAATCACAGGTTCTAAAACTAGGAAACTGAGATCAAGCCAAACAGGAAAACCCAATATCCTACATAATCTACCCAAAATAAAACGAACGAAAAGAATTCTATCACAAAATTGAAATAAAATCCAACTTACCTAGTAATCAATAGATGCAATATGATAGGACACTAATGTGGAGGAGCACTATAGGGACAGGTGAGTTGTAGGGGATCATATCTACCCAGCCATGTGAGGGACAGAATTGAAATATAAGGACAAATGGCAAGGACTCAATGGGGAACAGCTACTTGCTGTTGGGGATATTCAAAGGGTATGGCTGAGATGGAAAGGAACGCAGTTAGGATTTGTTTGGGGTATACTAGGGGAAAGTAGGGAATAGTGGAGGGGGAGACTGAATTTGGGTAGGCATTCAGGGGTAGGGAAACCTTGTATCACAGCTCTAATGGAGTCACTTGCAATGTTGAACTAATTGGAGTGTTTTCCCTTCATAGTTGCTGTTTATTCCATTCAATTGCAGTGTGTGCACGTATGTGAGTAAAATCAAATGGGTTTCAGGGGCTGCCGGGAGCAGGTTCTGCAGAATTAAATCATCGTCATTTGCAGGAGAGGTTGCTGGTGGTTACAGGGGAGATAGCAGGGTCTAATCACAATACAACCTGGTTGTGGGACCAAACTTGGAAACAGCCTTTTCTGCAAAGCACGGGGCAGGCACTTGCCCATAGCACTCCTGCAAAAGCAGGAGCTTCATGCACTAGGGATGTCCTTTTTTTTTTTTTTTGGCAACCTACTAGACCCAAAACCTAAATTAGTAACTCAATATAGACCCTATACCAAAATAAACCCAATCTAACCCGATTCTTCTAAAAAACTGAAAATAAAACAAAATATACAACAACAACAATAAGCCTTGTCCCAACTAAATGGGGTCAGCTACATGGATTCTTGCCCTCCAATCAGTTATGTTCGAGGTCATGCTAGATACAAGGCCTAAGCTATACATATTTTTTTTCACCACTTCTCCTAAGGTTATCTTATGTCAACCCCTAGCTCTTCTAGTTCCTTCAATATGGATTATATCACTTCTCTGTACAAGGGCATTTATAGGTCTCCGTTGAACGTGGTCATGCCACCTCAAACAACTTTCTCGAAGCTCATCACTTATGAGAGCAACTCCCAGACCAACTCTAATATGATCATTTATTATCTTATCCATCATAGTTTTTCCACTCATCCATCTTAGCATCCTCATTTCTGCTACACTGAGTTTATCCATATGATTATTTTTAACAACCCAACACTCTACACCGTACATCCTATAGATGGTCGAACAACGGTCCTATAAAATTAATTTTCCTTTAAGCTTTAATGCAAAACGCCAATCACATAAGACCCCAGACGCACCTCTCCACTTCATCCACCCTATTTTAATTCTTTAGGAAACCTCATCCTCTAAATCACCTCTTTTACTTATGATTGAACCTAGGTACCTAAAACAATCACTCTGAGGAATCTCTTTATCGTCAAGAATCACCACCTCATCATCTGCCCGATCATGACTAAAGTTACAAACTAGATATTCTGTCTTCGATCTACTAAGTTTAAAGCCTTTTGATTCCAAAGCTACTCTCCATGATTCTAATTTGGTATTAATCCCCACTTGGGTCTCATCAATCAACACAATATCATCCACAAAAAGCATATATCAGGGGACCTCATCTTGAATGTCTTTGGTTAATTCATCCATTACCAGAGCAAATAGATATGGGCTTAAAGTTGACCCTTGATGTAGCTCAACTCTTATCGGGAATTCATTACTTTGTCCCCCCACTGTTCTAACAATAGTCATCGAACCATCATACATATCCTTAACTATATCTACATATTTACTTGCAACACTTCTTTTCTCTAGTACTTGCCAAATTAACGCTCTAGGGAGGACTCTAAAATAAAACATAATATAAACAAATAAAAATGGATGCTAACTAAAAGGTGAGTGACCAAAACATTAAGACAATATTTAACCAAAAGAAACTCTTCCTAGACAAAATTAACAGCTAACAAGATCAGCAAAATCTTCTATAATTAAATTCCATATACCTTCCTTCAATGTAAGGTTGGATCAAGAATGACCTAACCCCAAGCAGAGTTTCATACAAAGCCAATGAAGATGATAAATTATAGATCTAACACTTAACCATAACAATAATTATAACAAGGTTTAATAAACCAACTGGTCAGAGAGGGCCTGCTGTGATTGCTAGAAACAGAAGAAAAACAGCCTGGAACAGGAAGAAAGTGAAGAAAAGTATGAGGAGAATAAGATGGATAAATTAGGAGGTGAAGGAGGTAAGCACAGCTCTTGGGAGCAGCATTTAACAAACTTCAACCTGTTATAACTTATAAAGCTATCTCAACTTGAAATTGAAACACTATTTTGGGACTCAACTAACTAAATGTAGGACTCTATCAACAATAAAATTACAAACTTTAAAAGGGTGAACCTGGTGCCAAAGGCTTCACACAAGCAGAGTCCAGTGCTAATTTTCCAACGCAACCTTGTCCCAGGAATTTTTGCTGAGAGTCTGTTTCCAAAATAATTACAGACTTTTAAGTCACCAAATAAATAAATAAATCTTAATTCTTACATATAACAGCATCATGTAGAAGTTATCTACCACCGAGATTGAAACCAGACTTTCATCAGACCCTTCAACTATGAATAGATAAGCCACCACCTTCCAATTGGGAAACAAAATCAAGTTTGGAAAGCAAAGTTATCTATGAACCGTTTAGTAGGCTTTTATACCAAATGAGACAGATGAAAAGAACAATTTGCTTTAGTACGCTTAAAAGAGGGAACCAGAAAAGAAGAAAGAGAAGATAAGGGGTTGTTCTGGGGCTGTGAACAGTACCATGAATAGTAAAGATAAAGGGAAAGAAGAATACCGCCTGGCCAGCAGTCACAGATCACTTAAAATGCATGTTAATAGGAAAATAGAACTCCTAAACTAGGAAACTCATATCAACCCAAACAAAGGAACCGAAACTTCTTAAGTAATCTACCTAACAAAGTGAAAGATTACATGATTGTCCAAAAATAGAAATAAATTCTAAGTAGCCTACTAGAGAAGAACGAAAACACCAACTCAATATTAACCACCCTAACCTAAATCTTCCAGAAAACTGAGTACATATAAGATTCTAAACCATAAACAAGTCAAACAAGAGTGCAGCCTATAAGGAAACTAATCTAAACATTAAGGCACAGAATATTTAACTAAAAAGGATTCTTCTGGATAAAATTAACAGCTAATGGGATCCACATAATCTTTTCTGTACATTAAACCCTGTTTACCCCCAATAAATCCTAATTTTTGGGCTTTATAAAAGAGGCCCATTACATTAGCAAACCAACAAAAGGGAGATGATGTAGCCTTAGATTGAATAGGATCAAGTACAACCACTCTTCCAAGATCTTATTCTGAGGCACCTAGCAGGGGGTCTGATTTAGAGTCTTGGAATGGTATGACGAGGCTACAACTTGTATCGGTGGGGTATACTGTGCATATGGTTTGAATATGAGAAGTTTCTAATGGTCAGATTGAGAAAATTCAGGTTAGGAATTAGCGTTTGTTGGGAAAACAGTATTCAGAAAAGGGAAGAATAAGGATTTGGAAATTAGAAGATTAGAAGAAGATAAATTGGGGTAGGGGATATTGAAATAGAAAGTATTGTATTGTATATCTTTTGTAACTGTGTACAAGTATTTATAGAAGTATCCTATGCCCTGCCTATACACGTGTCTCTATATTCCCCCTCAAACTAGGCCGAGGTAGGAGACCTAGTTTGGCACATATAGAAAGAAATTCACGACGAGGTAGAGGTTTGGTAAAAACATCAGCCAACTGATGATTAGAAGATACAAAACGAGTGACCAAATGACCGAGCGCCACCTTCTCCCGAACAAAATGATAATCTATCTCAATGTGTTTTATACGAGCATGAAACACCGGATTAACTGTCATATGAAGCGCACTAAGATTGTCACAATATAGAATAGCTGGAGCTGATTGTGGGATACCAATATCTCGTAACAAGAAACTAAGCCAAGTTAATTCCGCTGTGGTAGACGCCATAGCCCTATATTCTGCTTCCGTGCTAGATCTAGCGACAGTCGGTTGCTTCTTGGCACTCCAAGAGATACAATTGATTCCCAAAAATGTACAAAAGCCCGTGGTAGACCGTCTGGTGGTTGGACAGCCGACCCAATCCGCATCCGAAAAGCCATATAATTGAAAAGAACTATTCTGATGAATATGAAGCCCATGATCTAAACTGCCCTTAACATAGCGAAGGATACGCTTTAGAAGCATAAAGTCATCCATTGTGGGCTTGTGCATGGCCTAACAGACAGTATTAACTGAATAGGAGAGATCCGGTCTAGTCATGGTGAGGTATTGTAACCCACCTACTAAACTTCTAAAATGATGCACATCAGAATACAAGGCTCCAACAGCAGTTTGGGAAAACCGAGTTACCATTGGTGTTGGCATTGGTTTGGCATCTTCCAAATGGGCTTTTTTAAGAAGATCATATGCATATTTCTTCTGAGACAGAAAAAGCCCAGAATTGGTAGAAGAGACTTCTATGCCCAAGAAATAGTGTAAAGACCCCAAATCTTTGATGGCAAAAGGAGCACCAAGCTTGCTAATAAAATCCATAAGAAAGGAATAGTCATTCCCAGTCAAAACTATATCATCGACATATAAAAGAAGAAGTAGAATTCGACCATTGTCCCGATAAATAAACAATGAGCTGTCAAAAGCACAACACAGAAAACCAAACTCTAGCAAGAAAGTGCTAAAACGGTCAAACCAAGCCCGCGGAGCTTGTCGAAGTCCATAGAGTGACCGGTGTAATTTGCATACAGACGTGGGCTTGTGTGGGTTCGTAAAACCAGGGGGTTGAGTCATATAGACTGGCGTCTTCAACAATCCATGTAAAAAAGCGTTTTTAACGTCTAATTGCCGAATAGACCATCGCAACATAGTAGCAATACTAAGCACAAGCCGAATTGAACCTGGTTTAATAACGGGACTAAATGTCTCATGGAAATCTATTCCTTCCTGTTGAGTAAAACCTCGTGCAACAAGGCGAGCTTTAAGTCTCTCAAGTGAACCATCCGCTTTGAGTTTAGTCTTAAAAATCCATTTGCAACTAACCACATTCATATCAACAGTTCTAGGCACTAAAGTCCATGTATTATTTTGATCCAAAGCAGTCATTTCTTCTTGCATAGCAGAAAACCAACCTGGATTTGCCAAAGCCTCTTTCACAGACCGAGGTTCACATGGAACAGTAGAAACATGAAGTATATACCGTGGATTGGGCTTAACAACTCCAACTCTGGAACGTGTAACCATTTTATGAGTGTTACTAGAAATGGGCTGAACATTTTGAGTGGGCTGACTAGCAGAACAAACAGCAGAAGACCCATGTAAAATAATTTCAGAATGCAAAACATCATTCAATTTAGTAGAACAATTATGCCCAGCAGAGTCTAATATGTTTTCCTCAACTTGACTTGCTGAATTATGACCTATACTCTTGTCTCCAGGATCAACTTGAACAACTTGGTCACCACTACTATCAAACCATGGTTTAAGTAGTCTAGAACTAAAAGAATCTTGCTGCTCATTAACGAGCTCAACAGAAGCAGAATTTTTCTTCCCATTAACTAACTCAACGGAAACAGAATTTTTCTGCACATTAGCTAACTCAACAGAAGCATCTTTATATGCAGCCCAGCCATCAAAATTACTAACTTGCACTGTTGGAGAAGAGACAGCAATACTAGTTGTAGTAGACTTGAATGGAAAGAGAGATTCATCAAAAATTACACTTCTTGAAATATATATTTTACCAGAAGCACGATGATAGCACCTATAACCTTTGTGCTTATCACTATAACCCATAAACACACATTGCAAAGATCTGGGTTCAAACTTGTTAGTAGTATAAGGCCTTAAATAGGGAAAGCATGCTGTACCAAAAACTCTGAATGAAGAATATGCTGGATCTTGACCAAACAGTAACTGTAAAGGTGTTTGCATATTAAGTACACTAGAAGGCAACCGATTAATCAAGAAAACCGCTGTAAGAAATGCCTCAACCCAGAAACATAATGGAACAGCCGCATGATATAACATTGCAAGACCTAGTTCAACTAAATGTCGATGTTTTCTTTCCACAATACTATTCTGGGCAGGAGTCCCTCTACAAGAAATATGATGAACTATACCATTATCAGCCAGACATTGTTGAAAAGCACCCAAGCTGAACTCACCACCTCCATCAGATTGAAACACCTTAATATGAGTATCAAACTGGTTCTCAACCATGGCTTTAAAATGAAGAAAACAAGTATAAAATTCTGATTTCCTTCGAAGAGGATACAACCAAGTGTAACGAGAGAAATCATCTACAAACAATGCATAGTATTGAAACTTCTGAACACTAGAAACTGGTGATTTCCCCCACAAGTCACAATGAATCCTATCAAGAGGTTTTACAGATCTAGTAAAGGAACTAATAAAAGGTAATTGTGCACTTTTACTCATTTGGCAACTATCACAGATATGTTTTGATTTACAAGTTACAGTAATAAGGCCCTTGGACTTCAAAAAATCAGTGATACGGGGATATGGATGCCCCAACCTTTGATGCCAGAGGTCTTCAGAAACAAAAGAGAAACGAGTGGAAAACAAAGCCATAGAACCTGAGACAACACCAACATCATCAAAAACATAGAGACCATCACTCTTACTCCCCAATGCCAATGTCTCCTAAGTTTGAGCATCCTTCACAGAGAACCCAGAATTAGTAAATTCTACTACACAACCAAGATCCGAAGTTAATTTGGAAACAGAGACCAAATTCTTCTTTATATCGGGAACAACCAAAACATCTTGTAGAGGCAAAACCGAATCATTAACAACCAGAATACCAGAACCCTTATGAGTGATTGGAAGAGAAGAGCCATTACCTACCATTAACCCAGAAGAGCCTTTGAAAGAAACTAAACGAGAGAGCTTACCCGGATCCGAGGTAACATGATCTCGTTGCTCCTGAATCGGAATCCAACGATTATCTTGATAATTTGTGAACTGAACAGCAGCTAAGGCCTTTGGGATAGAACTAGCTTGATATGAATGATCAAACCGAAACCAACATTTGAGAGCATCGTGCCCAGTTTTCTTGCAAACTTGGCACCTTAGAACATGATTAGGTACAGAAACATGAGTTTCTTTCTCAGAAACACTTGATTTTGTTATCGGAGAAAATCCGCGATTCTGCGAGGAGAAAGAGTTACCACCGATGGAACGGCCTCCACGGCCAAAACGGCCTCCTCCTCTGTATCGAAAAACCCCACGACCATCATCTTGCCGCGCAGTCTGGGCAGTGAAAGCAAGAGTCGAACCAGGGGCTTCACCAAGAATACCCTTACTTCGCAAATCGTGACTTTGAAGTAAAGGAACAATCTCAGAATAAGAAGGTACAGGGGGTTTCAGCATCGTTGTAGCAAATGACTCATAAGAAGGCCCCAAATTAGTTAGTAACAAGAAAACTTTTCGTTGATCAGGCACTGGTTTGCCAATCGCGGCTAACTGATCGCAAAGAGTCTTGAATTTAATCAAGAAATCAGCAAGAGATTGTGAGTCGTTCTTGCGCAAGAAATGAAGACGAGAAAGAATCTCAAACTCTCTAGCCTCAGAAACTTGAGAGAAAGCATCTGCTAGAGTTTTCCAGAGATTGAAAGAAGAAGACGCACCCACAGCCAATCCAAGAACACCGTCGGCTAAGGTCCCTCGTGATCCGATGCTTTTACAAGCCTATCGATGCGAATCCGGACTTGATAAGAGGGATTGACGTATTCTTCACCAACATCGTTCAACAGCAGACGAGCAGGGGCTGAAACCGCTCCAGTGATGAACCCATCAAGATCTTGGCTCTCGATCGAGTACGGATCTTGAGTATCCCAAAGGAGATAATTCTCTGAGTTTAACCTAATTGTTACAAAATTTTGTAACATTCAGATTACTAGGGTAAGGAAACGAAACAGAGGAAGACGAAGCAGCCATGTTCAAGAAAAAGAAAGAGAAAAACTGTTGTTTCAAGAGAAAAGGTTGTTTCAAGAAGCGGTTTCAAGAGAAAGAAGCTGTTTCTAGAAGTTGTTTCAAGAGAAGTCTATGCTCAGAGGGATGATACCATATTGAAATAGAAAGTATTGTATTGTATATCTTTTGTAACTGTGTACAAGTATTTATAGAAGTATCCTATGTCCTGCCTATACACGTGTCTCTATAGGGGATACCGGGAAAATTGGAATTACCGCCATCACAGATATTCTTGAAAAGAAGCTTGAATAAAAGAAGATAATCTTGGGAGGAAGAAAAGGAAAGAAATCAGACTTGGGATACCAATCCCCTATGCATTGCTCAACAGCACAAAAATTCCTAAGAGGTTATATTATTTAATCAAACCATTTCCTATTGACAAGAGATGCATTTTATATATATAAACCTTCAAAAAATTTCCTAATTTGACTCACATTGGGCTCCTTGCCACTCAAAAAGATTTTTATAAGGTAAATAAAATAAAAACAGTTCTATCGAGTTATTAAGTATCCAAAATCTAACTCAAACATTGAATTGAACAACTAACCTGTGTACTGGCATTACCTCACTATAGGCTTATAAGTTAGATCCATCATGGTTTGAGATCTCGAACTCAACAAAGATCTAGGTCCCTCAAAAAACCAAGATCTCACAAGATCTCAGCCCAAAGCTGATAAGAATCCCCAATCAAATGGAGGGCCCATCTCGGTGGGTATTACGGCTAAGTTTGGGCCAGAATTTGGTATTCAACCTATTTTAAAGTCTTCTAAACACAGTGGTGAGCTTGGATTTGTGAGAAAACAAGTATATATATGAGTTCCAACTCGACCCTAACTTTGAAAATAATATGCTTAAGGAGTGAACATGCAAACTTATAAAACATGAAATACAAAACCATTACTTGATATAAATCAAATTATAAAGGTTTAAAGTCAAATATTACATTAAACATGTTCAGTTGTTCACAATTCTACATTAAAACATTGGTGTACTTATAAGTTATATCACAAGAGTAGAAGAGTAAAAACAATCATTGACTAAGCAGCTCATCCAACTTTGCTCCACCAGCATCAGCACAAACACCACTTCCACCAGTGTAGAACATAGTTTTGAAAAAAAAAAGAGACATTTGTGAAGAACACTCACTTTAATTCAAGATTGGCATCAAAATTAGTAAATCTTTGTTGTACATGAGCTAAATAGCTTGTTGATGATGCAGCCTAAGTAGAGATTTGACCAACTTTTTGATGAAAAATCCAGCCAAAACAAGCAAAGGCAAAAAGAGCGTTGAAACAAGTCAATACAAGCTTGAGATCTCGAACGAAATGTGGTATTTTCAAAAATTGGTTTGAATCAAGATCTTGCGAGATAACAAGATCTCAAGTTGACCGAGAACATGGCTGTGATCTTGCATTTTTTTGGGGATCATCTCGAGGTCTCAAAAAAAAAAAAAGAGATCTCCACCCCCCCCCCCCCGGGGGGCAGGGGAGGGGGGTACTAGTGTAGTGGACCTTAGCTCAAGGTCTGAAAAAAATGAGATCTCAACCGGGATCTCATGAGACCTTGAACCACAAGATCCATTATATTAATTTCTCCCCTAATTAAAGCCATAGTCCCTGAAAATCCCCCAGCACCATCAATGACACCATTTTTCAAATGCTCTATCGTTCAATAAACCGTCTCTTAAACACCTTTGAACCAAAAACAGAAGATGGCAATCAATAAAAGGCAAATCTATTCCATCCATTTCGCAAAAACTTTTATGAGAAAATCTTGCCTGAACCTTGCTAATAAATGAAAGAAAGAGAAAAAAATATTGTCCGGCAATAGTTCAACCAGAGGATACATTTGGCTTAAATTAATAGCAGTTATTTTTGCCAATTACAGAATCCCGTATCATAGAATTGCAAACTATCCCTATGATTAAATCAAGAGCTATAACCAAAGTTGAGGATAACATCTGCTAGAAATAGAAACCCAATTTTATGGAAAAGTGAGTGGGTTGACATTGAATACTAGCTTCTAGAGTTTCGGATAATACTTATCTGTCACAGTGATTTGATTGCTCGTTAAAATTAAGAAACGAAATCAGACCCTTGTTTTTATAACAATAACACATCGAAAAATGAACAGATTTGGAAAGAAAAACAGAGATACAGAGAAAGACTCGTGCAGCAATTTAAAATGAGAGAGAAAGAAACCCCATTGGGTGGATTGCAAGGGAAGGACAGTAAGGGAGAGTGTGGGAAGGGAAGGGGAAGGATGGCTGTGGAGGTGTGGCATGGACCAGTTAGCAGGAAGGAGAAGTTGGTTCTGTTTGTGAAGAAAGAAGAAGGAAAGACGGATGTTGGGGGTATTTTATGTTATTCATTTAGCTTCTCTATTTACGGGGAAATCTAATTTAAAACACGTGAATGTATGATATAATTCTATACCTACCAATTTTGTAGAAGTATATCCCAAAGATCTAGGCAATTCTCCAAAAATAAAATGTTCAACGTCCATATATCAAACCGTGAGCCAAAATAAAGTTTTCTGAGGCCCAATTGGATTGATTGGATACCATTAACTGCATCCCTTCAGTTGGCAAAATGCAGCATTCCCGTAAGGCCATACAGAAGCATTTGTTCTCAGGTATCTACAAATGCATAAGCATGAAGTAACAACCTGCCATAAGTTGACTTCAAGGACCAGCTTACCAAGTATCCATTATCCATAATTTCGGCGTCCATCTTACTTAGCCTAGACTAGTTTCCAGTGATTGTTTTCATAATGTGTCATGCAGCAATCACATCAAGGATTACCAGTGAAGCAATTTCAGTTGTGGCGTTTAACGATCTGATTTCAAATCATTTTTTTTTCTCTAGATGTTGAGCAGATTGAGATTGAAGGGAATTCTCCTAGTGATTCAATACTATCCTTGTCAGAACTAGGATCTTCATATCTATGCAGTCTATGAGCTCGCCAAGAAAGATGTGATCAGAATGTGGATCAAGAGCTGCCCTCCAAAACAACAATAAAATGCATTAATTTAATATTTACCAGTCTGAAAATCCGGTTCTGAGCACGAGATTTCTTCGCTTCATGAGCTGCTACTCGGAAGAGATGGGTGAGATCTGCCTGACCATATGAAGAATCAGGAGTGATGGTGATCATACGAAGTGCAGCAATAGCAGACTCAGCGTCGCTCCTAAACTCCTTCCGAAGCTTCAAGGTTATCAAAATAACGACAACAATATTTCTCAAGTTAACAAAGGCACTGGAGAAGTAAAGGGAGGATCAATTTGTATATTTGCAACGAAAAACAAGAATCTCCGAAGCTAGAGCTTAAATCAATTCAAGATACTCGACAAATTTATCACACATCAGTTACTTTAAGAATGCCCCGACAAAATGAAGATAGAATCCAGTGATTCACGTCAAATGTTTCAACATTCAGTTCGAATCATTCTCTCTAAGTAAACCATTTAACCAGTAATATATGTAAAAAACTAAAATAAAAAATGCACAAACAAAAAATCAGGGTTAGGATTGCAGAATAAAGCCGAATTCCAGAACCCAAAACCTTTCACATTACACAAAAGAACCCGACAAAAACTCCAAGAAATTATGGTATAATCACATCGAAATTCTACTGGAACAAAACGAAAGAAAGCAAAATTAGAAATTGGGAATACCCAAGAAGCGGATTGGCCAAGAGCTGCGAAGGCGAAACGGTGCTCAGGATTGATAGCGAGTTTTGCATGGACGAAGAGGAGGACTGCATTCTTTATTGAATCCAATCTCGTGATGGGTCGACCTTTAGGGCCCGAAACTTTCATCTCCACCAAAGATTCAGGGTCGACATCGATGCAGAACAGTATATCCTCGTTGCAGAAAGAGGTCGGCTGCAGAGTGTATGCACAAGATGATGGGCTCTCGGCGTCTACCACTTCCATGGCGCTCATCTTTCTCTGGTCTCTCCGGTTCTCTCACTTCGCTATTCCACCACCAGGCTTAAAAGCTCAAACAATGAAAAAAATAGGTGGTTCAGGTGAGGCCCACAAATGGAGAAAATTGAAGAGTAGGACCCACAGCAATACCCGTGGCCCCAGCATTAGAGGTCAGAAAGCACCTGGAGAGGGATCGCCGATTCAGACTCCAAATAATAGCGAGGCCATGAACATTCCACCAGAAACATCTAGGATCCGTCAATGGAAGGGTAGTGGAGTGGTTAAGAACGTCCACTCTCAGTGGAGAGATTGTGGGTTCAATGCTTACCGGCAGCATATGTAATAGTCTCATCCCCAATTTCCCTATATATAAAGTACATTTTTTTTTTATCGAAGAAAAAGGAAGATATATTAAAATTAAGTTTGGAAACACTTACAAGGACTACATATAATGTTATTACAGTAATCCTCTTGATTAAAAGCTAAATGAGCAAAATATTCAAAACGCATCTGGAGTGAACTATTTGGGAAAATATCAAATTTAACCACTGGCAGAGGCCACTTTAGTTTTGTAGGTTTAGGTAATAGATGAGCGATTTTTGGATTGTTTGTCCATATCTCCTCTATACTTAGCCCACGTTGTGAAGCTGTTGACATTCCAATCTGAAGTCCATCAAGCATCGCCTTCACCACACCTTCCTTCTTTTGCTTTCCATAATTGACATATTGTATATGTCTGTCTTTGTATATTCCCACGCTCCATCCTACGATCCCTAGTTGTTGATTAGGAACCCCTGCACACAATAAAATACATTTATCAGTTGTTAGTGTATTGTTGCATAGATTTTCTTCCAAATTATAATTATTCCCACAGTTATGATGACTGTAAGTATTAGTATTCTCTTCCTCCCTTTGTGGTTTTAAAGCCCCTATCCAAGATGTTAGTTTCCCTAGCACCTGGTTGGGGTTAGGAGCTTTATGATTGAATACCGTTTCATTCCTTTCCTGCCATATGAAGTAGCAAGTTATAATGAAGGTGGACATAAACCCCTGAAAGTTGTTGATGTTATTATTTAATTGACTTCCCATGTTTTGGCACCAATTAATTAGAGAGTTATCCATCCAATTTTCTGTACGCAGTCCCAATGGTCCCGCCACATGTATGCGCTTCCCCCAGTCACATGAGATAAAGATGTGCCATGTGGTTTCTGCTTCTTTCCCACACATTGCACACTCATCTTGAGTGTCCATCCATTGTGCGAGATTTGCACGTACTGGTAATCCTGCATTTAAGACATGCCATAAAAAAAAATTTAATTTGGGGTGTATGGGCAGTTTCCACAAATGTTTCCACCAGCTAGCATATTAATTATCATTGTTCATGAAACGTTGTTTCATGATTTGTTGATAGGCTAGTTTAACTGAGAACTCTCCATTTGAAGATATAGTGGAGGACCAGCGGTCCTCATGATCAGTTAAAATTAAAGGAAGAGATATCACCGCATTTGTATTTGTGTCTGTGTCAGGTGCTGATCCAGCTTGTGAATGACCATGTCTATTATGCATCATCTTCGCCACTGTCTATATAAAGCGCATTTGTTACCAAGAAAAAACATCTAGGGTCCAACAGTAGAGAAAAATCATGCTTTGAGGGTAGCACTTTGTGTGGGTGTGAGAGTGGTGTGTGGTTTCCTAGAAATAGTGAAACCCTTTTTCTCTCTGGTGGATGTAGGCATGGTTTTGATGAACCACGTTAAATCCCTCTTATGTGCTTTGCTTGTGTTCTTCTCTGTTCGTAATTATGCATCCATTATCTCTAACAAGTGGTATTAGAGCTAGGTTCGGTGGATCGTCGTTGAAGGTGTGCGAAGATCCAGAACTGAGAGGATAGGTGTCAGGAGAACGGAGAAGACTTCGACGGATTGATCGAAGGTATGATTCTAGATCTAGAATCGTGAAATTTTTTTTATCCTTTTTTATTTCTTATGATTTAAGCGGATTGGCTCAAAGAAAAAAAAAAGAAGAGGAGGACAAGTTTTGAGCTTTCTGGTTTGGATCGTCAGGATTGCTGGTGATTTTTTTTTTTTTTTTTTTTTTTTTTTAACTTTGGTTTGAATGTAATGAATGTAATCATTACATTCGTTTGAAGAAAAAAAAAGTTGGAACTAAGGGTGTCAATCGGTACGATTTCGATACGGTATCAACTTTGAATACCAAAAACCAGAACCGTACCGTACCGAATTTAAACGGTACGGTATGGTTTCGGTATTTACAAATACAGTTTGGTACGATTTCAGTATTAAATTAGTACAGGAAAACGATTTAAACATTGTATCTAGTGTGGTACAATTTTAGTACAAATGAACTTATGTCACTTTTGTTATTAGTTCATTAAGATCCTAATGAAATTGTGATCAACCAATCGATAGAATTTGAAATTAACATAGATAAAGCAAGTAAATCTAATTAATAGAGACAAAACAAGTAAATCTAAAAAGATGAGTGAATGATTAAACGACGGTGCGGTTCGGTACGGTTAAACGGTTTCGCTACGCAATTGACACCCTTAGTTGGAACGTGGAACGATGGAAGGACCGTGAGTAAGGAAAGAAAAAAAAAAAGGGTTCGGTTGGTTGGAGAAAAGATAAAAAGAAATATAAGATATTTTTTGTTTTTTTATTACTACCGAATCGATACTGTACAGGTTGTTTCCACATGATTTCGTGTGAATGTTTTTTGTACGGAGTTAAGTATTCCTAAGGTTTTTCGGCGTTCGGACTCAAGTGGAAGTGACGGATCAAGGAGATTTTTTCCGTTGGTATTGATTTTATGAGTTCGTATGAAAATCAATGGTGAGGTTCTTTCAGTTAATTGATGGGTACGAAAGCCACAGCTCAAGTAAATTGTACAGGCTTGCAGGTAATGTTGAAATAGGTGGAGCTCCAGTTGACACTTTGGCAATGGGTACAGGTAGACAGAGTTTGTAGGTTGTTTAGGCACAAAACAAGGGCAAATCTAGAAAAAAACGAGTGACTTTCGCTTTGGATTTGGTGAGTGGTAGTGATCTCTCGGAGCCGACTGTGACAAAAGGAGAGATGGAGCCATGTCACGTCGTATAGCGATGATGAGTTGTACGGGACGCCCTAGGTGGGGGGTGTATGCCATGCTGGTTTAGTGATGGTGGTAACAAAAGCATTCCTGGAGGGGATGTGGATCATGCGTGTAGAGCGGCGATGAGTTGTACGAGACACCCTAGGTGGGGGTGTGCACCATGCTGGTTTAGTGATGGCGGTAACAAAAGCATTCTTAGAGGGGATGTGGGTCATGCGTGTATAGCAGCGATGAGCTGTACGGGACACCCTAGGTGAGGGTGTGCGCCATGCTGGTTTAATGATGGCGGTAACAAAAGCATTCCTGGAGGGGATGTGGGTCATGCGTGTATAGCGACGATGAGTTGTACCGGACACCCTAGGTGGGGGTGTGCGCCATGCTGGTTTAGTGATGGCAGTAACACAGCATTCCTGGAGGGGATGTGGGTCATGCGTGAATAGCGGCAATGAGCTGTACGGGACACCCCAGGTGGGGGTTTGCACCATGCTGGTTTAGTGATAGCGGTAACAAAAGCATCCCTGGAGGGGATGTGGGCCATGCGGTAAGGTGTGGTGGATACACAGAGACAGGTGATTGCAGAGAGACATCATCAACGGTTTTCTTCAAGGTGGTTTGCAGAATTCAAGCCAAGGTGGAGATTGTTGGGTTTGGGTGTCTTGTATTCTGTGGGTCCATGTAATTATGGTTTGGTTGTATTTGTAATTCAAACAGGGTTTGGGTCAATTACTAATACTAGGGTAAAATTGTAATTACATTGGGATTAGGGTTTTAGGTTTCCCTATAAATAGTCTTTGTGGGATAACCTATAAGAATCAATCTCTGTAGGAGATTGGGGAATCAATCCATGTAGGGGATTGAGAAACCCATCCTGAGGATAAGGATGGGGGGCAAGCAAAGGGTAGCACTTTGTGGGTGTGAGAGTGGTGTGTGGTTTCCTAAAAATAGTGAAATTTTTTCTCTCTGGTGGATGTAGGCATGGTTTTGCCGAACCACGTTAAATCCCTCTTATGTGCTTTGCTTGTGTTCTTCTCTGTTCGTAGTTGTGCATCCATTATCCCTAACAACTATGTCTTCATAGCTTCCTCAGTGTTGTAAATATGTTTAAAACTTATTGATGTTATTTTATATAAATTTCTGTTTTAATCGTGTGTTTTATCCATGGTTTTATTTAGTCCCACATCGGGTTGAGATGATCTGATGATATGGTTTATATATAATAAGGGCCCATGTATTATTAATTTGTGCAACACGAACCGAGCCTGAATCCTGTTAGCTCTAAGATTTTACTTCCATATCTAGAAAAGTTTATCTGTAAAGATGTTAGCTCTATGATTTTCTTTCTACCTCATAGACCTTTCAAGATGTTAATAAGAAAATCGTTGTAACTTAGTATGCAGATTTTTACAAGTATTGCAATTGAAGTTAAAGATTTTCAAACTTTCTCCAAAACATTAATATGACAGTTGTTAACAATAAAAGGTGAACATTCATGTACTAGAACTTATCTCATGAATTCTGTCAAATAAAGAGACTGCAAGGACGTTTACATCATTTCAAATCCGGTTCCTCAATCCTCAATGTTAGTACACAACTCACACCCTACCAGTATAAAATCAGAGAGGTCTACCTTGTCAATATTCAGAGGTAAATCCACTTCTAAATGCGTAGTGGAGGGATATGACATGCTACACTCCAAGGTAGTTGATCGCAATTCATTTCCTACTGGTATTTATTGCAGACCCATGCAAGCAAAATTTTGCCAAAAATTTTACCAGGTTGCATGCATTTTACTTACTCCTCCACTGGAGGGTTCTTACTGAGCTTAGAGTTTAAAGGTTTTTGGGGTAAAAAAAAAAGGAAATACAATCAGATTAGACTTTTCAATATGGTACATCAACCTGATGAGCAACTATTCAAGTTTAAACATAATAGAAAACCTGAGCACCTTATGTAATTTTTTTTTATAGAAAAAGAAAAATAGCATTAAGATCAAAGCTGATAGCACTTACAAATACTAGATATTGTTCTATTACAATTATCCTGTAAGGTGGCTGCCATGTTAGCATATCCCTCAAAATAAGTCTGGAGCCCTGGGTTTGGGAGTATATTATATTTCATCATTTTTGTCAATCTTGCCAATTCCATCAACATGGGTAATTCCTGAAGAGTCCATTTTTGTCTTGAAGGCCATGGTAATAGATCTGCTATTTGTGAATTGTTTGTCCAAATTTCATCTATCTTTAGCCCATCTTCCTCCGTTTTTCAATCCCCTGTTGCAGTCCATTAAGCATAGTCTCCAAGATTCCATTTGCCTTCTCTCTTCCAAAATTGATAGACCATAGATATCCATCTCTGCATGTTCCAGTGCTCCATCCTGCAGCTCCTAGCTGCTGGTTATATACCCATGCACACATTAAAATATTTTTGTTAGACTGTGAATATTGTCCTACACCAATTTTCTTCTATATTGCTAGGATTTGCATAATTCATATGAACTGGTAAAATTAAGTTTTCGTCCTCCCTTTGTAGCTCTAAGGCCTTTATCCATTTCTGGATATTCCCTAACACCGTAAAGGGGCTAGGTATTTTTTGATTAAACACTTTTTCATTCATTTCTTTCCAGATGAAATAACATGATATTATAAAAATAGACATAAACCATCTGGACATGTCATTGGTTAATTGTGAACACATATTATGGCACCAGCTCAACATAGACATATCCATCCAGTTTTCTGTACGTAGCCCCAGAGGTCCTGCTGCGTGAATTCTCTTTCCCCATTCTCATGATATGAAGATATACCATGTTGTTTCTTCTTCCTTCCCGCACATTGCACACTCAGGCAAAGTTTGCAACCATTTTGCTAGTTTTGCCCGCACCGGTAATCCTGCATTTAAAACCAAGTTTATTGTTGGCCACATGTCCCTATGATGATTCTGTAGTTCATTTGCCACTGTTGCATGTCGAGGCCATCTTGTGAAGTTGTATTATGTTGTTATGCTCTGTTCTTGGTTATGTTCCCATGGATCAAACAAGAAAGATGTTCTTCGTCTATTCCCGACTACTCTTCTCGCCATGGTTCTTAACATTGGGATGATGCTTGTAATGCTATTCCATACCCATGACCCCTTTTTCCTTGTTACCTTCGGATCAAAGAAACTTTGGTCCTTAAAGTATTTGGCTTTGAGAACTTGTACCCATATCGCATCTGGATTTGAAAGTATTCGCCACCCTTGTTTGAGTAGCAATGCCCCATTGTAGTCCTCCATTTTTTGAAACCCATTCCTCCCATGGGTTTTGGTTGACATAATCTTATCCATGCTATCAGATTCAGTTGCTTACTCTTATTGGGTTGTCCATTCAAAAATCTTTGATAGATAGCATCTATTTTTTGCATGTAGTCTTTGGGAATCTCAGAAATTCCATCTGATATAGAGCCATCGATTGAATTG